>NW_026985874.1:0-10009 GCF_018555375.3 Anguilla rostrata
TTAAAATGGGCTAGAGCAAGCCTGAGCCTCCCAATATACAGCAAGTAAAGTAAAAAGACTGAAACATTGATGATAAAATGGTTTATACTAGCCTGGTATCAACAGTTAAAGACAGGCTAAATAGGAATCTGTTAAAGCAAATAATCACAGAGTTTGTACAGATTATGGCCTGAGGTATTAAATTAGCTGAGAAAATTAAGAGCCCGTGTTTATCAAAATGCAGTGTAGATGATCGAGGTCATCCATCCAGGCCCCCAAGTAGTGTCATAACAGGGATTTTGACCAGGAGAGGTTCAGCTCAGGAGATAAATGCAGTGTGAATATTCCCTTTCCTCTGACATTATGCTTAAATAACCCAATCCTCCTGCTGTTTTTCTCATCTGTGTCACTCCCTGGAGCTCCTGCCTCTTCCCACCCTCCTTTATTGTGTTCTTTTCCTCTTCTTATTTCTTCTCTTCTTCCACTTCCCTCTGGATCGTCTCTGATGTCTCTCTCTGATGCTGCTTTAACTCGCTTTGGTGCCATGTTAAATGAACCTCCAAAAGCGTATTATTTGATTTATTTTATTTTTAATAGCGGATCTTCCTGCCGACCTCCATTTCAGCCTCTCACCTCACGCTCCTCGATTTGACAATGCAGCACAGACACCAGTTTTAGTGAGTCCCTGTACTTGACCTCATAGTCACATATCTGCAATGGAATAGGAGAACATGGAGATTAAAGGTGTTCCTAAGACCCACACATATGTATGCAATCCTATAATAGGAGACAGACCTGACTGTAGAGAGGATAGAGTGGTGCATTGGTACTCGCTGGATGTGCTCACCTGGGTCTGGTGCAGCTGCTCAGTCTTGAACAGCTTAAGGAGCAGAGCCTGGATCTCCTTCTTCACACGCTGCTCCTGCTCGCTCCTCTCCTCCATCACTCTTTTCAGCTTTTCTCTCCAGTCCTGCTCAAGCTGCCCCAGCTTCCTGCAGCACGAAGCACACCAGCTTCAGTCTTACACTGTGCTGGAGCCAGCAGTAACTTGTGCGCTTTTTATAAACCGGCTCACAGCACATGGAGGTGTGTACCATGTGACACTCATCTATCCTGTACAGGATTCCAGCACGTTAAAAAATAATCAAAAGCTTCATCATTCAAGTACAATTTAAGCTTTCTGTTAAGTGTCTGTCCATTGTTAACTATTATGAGTTATTAACAGCTGATAAAAATTGATCCAGCCAAAGTGGTCTGCTATGGAGACCAAACTTGATAGATTGGTTCATATCAATGTCAATGACTAACAGCACACGGTAGTCCCACCTATAATGGAGTTCATGAAGCCTCACTCTCCCATTGCCATGGTTACCTTATTTAGATGTCATATTTGGTTTCCCTCAACAAAGTCTTGCTTGGTACTCACTGCTGTAGAGCCATCTCTTTCTCTTGAAATGTCTTCTTAAATTCCTCCTGCTCCAGATCAGCACTTTTCTCTCTCTCCTCCAGCATCAAGTCAAGTGCATCTCTCTCTTCACACATATTCATGCATCTCCTTTGCAGCTCTCTGACACTTGCCTTTATGAAATATAAAATGGCGTAAATACACATTTCTAATATAAGCTGTTGCACAAACAGCAGTGCACTACTTTATCCATAGATTCCATTAAAGCTTCACATTCTGAAAGTAACTGAAATTAATCACACTCATCTACAGTATGACAGTATCGAGCAGTATTCATACAATTCTGGGAAATTTGCCAATTACTAATTTCTGTTTCTCACCTTCAGGTTCCAGTTATTACGATGGGAGGAAGAAAGCATTCTTTCGATTCTTCTAATTTTTTCTTTAGTGTCTCTAATGTAAAATGGACAAACACATGGATTATAGCAAATACAAGCTCTCCTGAGGCAAATACTTTACATGTGGATAAAATTCATCTGTAGCTTACTTTTTATTCAGGGCTGAAATTTTCACATGACTCTCATCCATGTGTTGAGCAAACTGCTCAAAAAATTCCTTGTTGGTCACTAAGAAATCAAAATAGAAAGGAAGAATGAGACTACATGAGATTCTAGCACATGGTAATCTGGCCCTAAGATCTACATAAAAGATGTTACAGAAGGAAATAGATGGTAGTTAATCAAACAATATAATAAAATAAATAAACTCACATTGATTGGTCCTGCTTTTAAGCTGGAAAAGGAAAATATAATAGAATGGAGGTATAAGAATAGAATATTTTGCTTAATAAAAAAGTCAAGCAGGCAGAGAATCTTGGTCAATAGAAGTGATAGGTTCCCAGTTTTATTTAGTATACATATATGTTATATGTATTGTATTGTGTTTCCGTTTCTGCCATTACTGTGTCTGTAGTTTGCATTCCTCTGTGTCTAGCCCCTCTGTAGTGTGTCTCAGTATAACACCTCTAGTGTCTGCGGCAAGGATGTCACATTCCTATGCTAAATGGCTGCGAGGGTCCCCAGGAAGGGACAAGACCATTTGTCTCCGGCCCGCCACTTAACTCAACCTTTTGATATGTATGACTGCAAAACTGTATATCCAGACACCACACAGCGTGATCGACAGAGATTCTCTCAGCGCAGCGCCCGAGTGTGCTGGGTCTGTCTCTCCCTTGCGCATTGAATTAAACCACAAATCCTCTTTGTCAGCGTGTTCTTCATCGTCCTGCATTTGACTCCACGAATAAGGGCAAAATATCCTAACAGTTTTGGCGACCACGAAGGGACAGGAAATATCTTCCACTTGAAACAACGAGAATCAACAAGAAGGTGAGTATCTTTTATTAAACACAACTTACCACCTTCATTAGGCGTTGATTTTCCTTGGTGCAATTTGGAAGTGACTCCTGTTCTGTATTTTAAGAAATAGTTACGTGGACGGGACTTTGATGTAACAACTGATAATGAGTTTGTCTTTTAATGTTGACGTCATTTTAATGTGGTAGTGCTAGCAGTATTAACAGAGTACGCGGGAGCGTCAATCTGTTCAGTAACGTCTGCGTGCTGAAGTAGAGCACGCCAGCGTTCCGGACCACGTCGGGTCCTCGACGCTGAGAAACGCGTCGGTTTAGTAACGTGTGTCGGTATTTGACAGAAGGACACGTTTCGAGCCACGTCGGGCTCACGGGCGAAGTAGCGTCCACTTTCCTTAGTAACGTCTGCGTGCTGGGTGAAGTCACGTAACGTTCCGGACCACGTCGGGTCCACTACGCCAAGAAGAGCGTCTGTTTAGTAACGTGTGTGTCGGTATTTGGCAGAAGGACACGTTTCGAGCCACGTCGGGCTCACGGGCGAAGTAGCGTCCACCTTCCTTAAAACAGTAACGTGTGCCGGTATTTGGCAGAAGGACACGTTTCGAGCCACGTCGGGCTCACGGGCGAAGTAGCGTCCACCTTCCTTAAAACAGTAACGTGTGCCGGTATTTGGCAGAAGGACACGTTTCGAGCCACGTCGGGCTCACGGGCGAAGTAGCGTCCACCTTCCTTAAAACAGTAACGTGTGTCGGTATTTGGCAGAAGGACACATTTCGAGCCACGTCGGGCTCACGGGCGAAGTAGCGTCCACCTTCCTTAAAACAGTAACGTGTGCCGGTATTTGGCAGAAGGACACGTTTCGAGCCACGTCGGGCTCACGGGCGAAGTAGCGTCCACCTTCCTTAAAACAGTAACGTGTGCCGGTATTTGGCAGAAGGACACGTTTCGAGCCACGTCGGGCTCACGGGCGAAGTAGCGTCCACCTTCCTTAAAACAGTAACGTGTGCCGGTATTTGGCAGAAGGACACGTTTCGAGCCACGTCGGGCTCACGGGCGAAGTAGCGTCCACCTTCCTTAAAACAGTAACGTGTGTCGGTATTTGGCAGAAGGACACGTTTCGAGCCACGTCGGGCTCACGGGCGAAGTAGCGTCCACCTTCCTTAAAACAGTAACGTGTGCGGTATTTGGCAGAAGGACACGTTTCGAGCCACGTCGGGCTCACGGGCGAAGTAGCGTCCACCTTCCTTAAAACAGTAACGTGTGCCGGTATTTGGCAGAAGGACACGTTTCGAGCCACGTCGGGCTCACGGGCGAAGTAGCGTCCACCTTCCTTAAAACAGTAACGTGTGTCGGTATTTGGCAGAAGGACACGTTTCGAGCCACGTCGGGCTCACGGGCGAAGTAGCGTCCACCTTCCTTAAAACAGTAACGTGTGTCGGTATTTGGCAGAAGGACACATTTCGAGCCACGTCGGGCTCACGGGCGAAGTAGCGTCCACCTTCCTTAAAACAGTAACATGTGCCGGTATTTGGCAGAAGGACACGTTTCGAGCCACGTCGGGCTCACGGGCGAAGTAGCGTCCACCTTCCTTAAAACAGTAACGTGTGTCGGTATTTGGCAGAAGGACACGTTTCGAGCCACGTCGGGCTCACGGGCGAAGTAGCGTCCACCTTCCTTAAAACAGTAACGTGTGATATTTCCTGTTTGTGTCGTTTTGGGTCAGAACACATCAGACGAGGGAGCGTCTGTGTAATAATTTGTTGGACAAGTTTTGGTGTTGCTGATTGCTGTTAGTAGCCTAAGTGTTTCGGAGTAACACTGCGAATTGTGAAAAACTGGGCTGCGTGCCAAAGTGTGTGCAAGAAGAGAACCTTGGTTGTTTACCAATGCGAGTGAATGTGAGAAAGTGCACTCAATGTTGTTTTGTTCGGAGCTCCATCAGTGTTGTAATGTCTACAGAATAATGTATTGTTGTGTTAGGCCTACGTGATATGTTTGTTATATGTGTACACAATATAGTATATATCACCCATATAATATAAGAGAATCGTAAAAGCGCATATTTTCCTTTCGTGTAGTTAACAGCTCATAATAGCTAATCTGCGTAATTCTGAAGGGCTACCAACTACGGGAATGATGACGGAGAAAGAGGTTTTATGCGGGGATCTAATGGCAGCGGCATTCAAAGCTATGGTTAAAAGATATGGGAAAGCAATGAGAACTAATCCCCCATTCCCTAGCAAAAATGATTCCGGGGTAATTTCAGAGAAGGCACTGAATGTATGTTGGTCCCAACAGAAAAATAATAAAGAGAAAGGTAAATATGCAGCAATGTGCGTAGTGATGGCATATAAGAGCGCAGCACACAAACTCAAACAATATGAGGGAGAGCTGGAGCGCTGCCGTAGTGAAATAGACGAGCTGCAAAGGTGTCGTAGCGAACTAGACAGCAAAAACAAACTGTTAGCTAAGGTACAGGAGGATTTGTACATATTCCCCATATTCACAAGTTATGGATGATATATCTCTAGAGCCTAGTCCTCCAATGGCCCCCATAGCAGTAGACTCGATTCCGAATCCGGATCGGAGTGAGGGGCAGCCAAGTATTATAACACAAATCAAACATACACCACACTAAGTCCTTCTGATTTGCGTAGTATGGTTCGGGAATTACCCGATCTCAAAAGAGATGACCCGAACATGGCGTTTTGGGAGAAAATAGCACAGTACATGACGGTGGGGGATTACATGCTTTCGACGTTTATGTGTTAACAAAGGCAAAATGTCCAAGTGCAGTATGGAGCGAGTAGGGGAATTTAATAACTCTGCATGGGCATCTGTCCGCTTCACATCCACGCTTGAGATGGAGGAAGCAATGGAAAATTTCAGGAAGACAGTTTATCAAGCTCTAGGTACAGGTTCCAATCTGTATTCATTATATCTTACCCGCCACCAACGCGAAGATGAACCTTTTGATAGGTATATTGACGAGAAATACAGTTTGTACTCCACATATGGTAATGCAGGTGACAATCCAAGTAAAGATAACCCCGATTTCCTGATGAATGTACTCGAGGGAAGTGTAGCTTTATACCGAGATACAGTGGGTGAGGCTAGTTTTCGACCGAAGGATTGTAGCGACTTAATTTCGTGGGCTGCATGTTTAAATAAATATCATAGTGGTGTAAACAAAGGGGGCGCAAGATCAGGTCTGAGATCACATTCTCACAATAAAGCACCCCTCCACATGGCTCCGGTACAGGAGATAGCTCCTTGCAGCAACTGTGGGAGATCGGGGGATAGCCAGGCGGACTGTCTCGGAGGGAGAAAGACCCCGTGTAAGCTCTGTCACAGATATGGACACGTTGCCCAGGCATGCAGATCTGGAATAACCGGTGCAGAAAATGTCACAAACTCGGACATTGGGCACGTGAGTGCGAATTCAGAAATGAAGGTCAGTCAGAACGAGGTAGCCAGCTCCAAGACATGTCAAAAGACGAACTCGTTAGATTAATTAAATCGCTTGAAACCTCAGAATAGGATACGTCGGCCCCCATTGCATCAGGTGTTGAGGTTTCGTTCAAATAGCATAAGGACGTGGACACCACAAGCCCCTAAATATTCTTAATTTATGAGCCCAAGATAAGGGAGTAACAGTAAATAAATAAATAAAAAAAGGTTATGAGCCCAAGATAAGGGAGTAACAGTAAATAAATAAAT
The DNA here is from genome assembly GCF_018555375.3 of Anguilla rostrata. Lineage (NCBI taxonomy): Eukaryota > Metazoa > Chordata > Actinopteri > Anguilliformes > Anguillidae > Anguilla > Anguilla rostrata. Next base: position 6,477 of record NW_026985874.1, read on the forward strand.
AAATAAATAAATAAATAAATAAATAAATAAATAAATAAATAAAAAAGGTAGCACACATATGATTGACCCCTAGTGGCAGATCCTAACACCATCCTTTCCACAGTTTCTCATGTAAAATACACGCTGAGCAATGTTGGCTTCAAGCTGACACTGAGGTAATGGATCGTTTTTACTTCTCAAAGTAGCACCTTGCATAAGACTTTTGTTAATACTGTGGATGTACCTGTGGGTGATCTGTGGGGTTGCAACCAAGGCCGTGTAAATACACCAGAGATGGAGGCATAAGGATTTTAAAATGGTGTGTGACTTTTGAACTTGTAGGAGACTCCTGACTAGTGCAGTAGCCCCCAATACAAAATGGGGGACTGGTACAAGAAAATAACATTGGTTAAAAAAAAAATATTAAAAAAACAACTAACTAATCAATTCCAACTAACTAATCATTTGTTCTCCATTTTAGGATGAGACTGGGTGACGCAGCCACCAGCCGTGCTCCTCTCCGTGAAAGCGGGACTGAGTAATTAACACTGAGTAATTAACATTTGCTTTCACCCTTTGAAATTCTTACAGGTTGACCCATGAGGACTCCTGGTGGGTAGTGTATTGGCGGGAAATTGCATGTAATGGGTGACCGTTTAGGTAAACATTGCAGGCTTTTGTCCTAAGTGTGTTTCACAGGATCACAGAACTGGACCTGACCCGGCTGAGGACAAAGAAATGCCTGGTTGAACCTGGAGACAAGGTCCTGGTGAAAAACATAATCGGCAAAATTTGGTCTGGACCACACAGGCTCACGATTCCATCAGCTGCTTCCAGTGACTGGAACTCCGGTGTGGTTCCATTACATTACATTACAGGCATTTCCGCATTCAATAGTTAAGGAAATACAAGGGTGAGACTCAACATGGGGCACAATAATCCCCGTCTACCCTTATAGCCCCTGGGGGCTATCTCTCTTTCCGTGTCTCCATTCAGACACATTTCCAGGACAAGAATGTGCACCAATCTTGCAAGCTGCAGTTGGATTTGGGATGACTTCACAGCGACATTTTCATCATTATGTTGTCATGTTGGATATTTTTGTCATTATATTGTAATGTTGTATATAGTCTGAGAGTGTGGGTTGATACAGGAATAGGTTGGGAGGAGGCAATTAAAATATGGGAAAAGTTTTATATTAATTAGGATAAAAAGGTTGCAGGACTGGGGGAAGATGGTTGTCCCACTCGGAAGGCCATATACGGATATGCCCTTCATCTAAGAGGTGAGGCACATGCAGCCCTCCAGAGAAGCCTGGCACATGCCCTAAATTGTATAGTGGACCTAAGTTTTACATGCAGCCCTCTAGAGAAGCCTGGCACATGACCTAAAATTTTGAATTGCTCTGAAAGAGAGCCTCTGCCTGCCCGAGTGACTGTATCCATCAGACACTCTCACATAATCATTCATCACTGGTGTAAAATGCTTCAGGTTAGGTTAGGTTTTCTTTGTAACAAAATTATATATATTAGATATAATTAGGAAACATAAGGATATCGCATGATGGGAGGGAGCCACTGGGTCCACAGCAAATGCCATTTTTGGTTATAAAATAAATGTTAATAATTGAGATTGGGCTGAAACCTGTTAGCAACAGGCACAATATTGGTGACAAAAGGAGGACTACTTTCTAACCAAACTACTGCCTAACACTTCCAACTGCACTAATCCAACTGACACTCCTACCACTATCAGCTCTATTCTGGTCACTCCTGATGTCACCACTAACATCTCTGTCCCAGCACTTGATAGCTGGGTGTAGAACCCTAACACCACAATGCAGATAAAAGGTAACAACTGTGACCCAATGGCTTAAAAATAGTAATTACTGTCCCTTGGGGTGGGGTTGTTTGTATGTATTGTATGGGTCATTTTTTCCAATGTGTGTGGGTATGTAACATTTTCATTTTTCTGGTAATTAGCATGCACACAGGCCAACCCAAGGAGGATGGGTTCCCCCCGCTGAGCCTTGGTTCCTCTCAAGGTTTCTCCCCTTTACTCTAGGAGAGTTTTTCCTTGCCACTGTCGCCATGTGCTTGCTCGCTGGGGGTACAGGCATGAATAGGTTATGGGGAATATGGCGTTTGACACCATATTTCCAAATACAAAATGGGGGACTGATAGGTTCCCAGTTTTATTTAGTATACATATATGTTATATGTATTGTATTGTGTTTCCGTTTCTGCCATTACTGTGTCTGTAGTTTGCATTCCTCTGTGTCTAGCCCCTCTGTAGTGTGTCTCAGTATAACACCTCTAGTGTCTGCGGCAAGGATGTCACATTCCTATGCTAAATGGCTGCGAGGGTCCCCAGGAAGGGACAAGACCATTTGTCTCCGGCCCGCCACTTAACTCAACCTTTTGATATGTATGACTGCAAAACTGTATATCCAGACACCACACAGCGTGATCGGCAGAGATTCTCTCAGCGCAGCGCCCGAGTGTGCTGGGTCTGTCTCTCCCTTGCGCATTGAATTAAACCACAAATCCTCTGAGGAAACTTTGTCAGCGTGTTCTTCATCGTCCTGCATTTGACTCCACGAATAAGGGCAAAATATCCTAACAGAAGGTACAGTCTTTATACAGTACAATATGTTTTGAAAACTGTGCGACACTTAGCACTGATAATAATGAAAGAAATGCTTACTCTTCTCCAGATAAAGACCGAAATCATGAGCACATCCAAAGCCGGTGTCATGGACATGACCATCTTTGCTGTCTGATGGAACACAGAGCCTGGCTGCCATTTCTGTGGCAAGATGTTGATGATCAGAACAGAAACAATCAGGGTTGAAGGTCAAAGGTCACTGGAGTTGTTCATTTGCTGATGTTTCTGATCACATGCAGTCCTATCTTACACGAGAATTCCTGAACACACAACAGTAAATAGCACAGTGTAAAAAGTAAAGTTGTTACCGTTTCTGAATAGGCTTGAATGTGCAGCTCAGCTTGAAGGAGTATGCTGGTGATGAACTTCAGTGAGGAGACACTGTCCTTCATCTCATTTATTTTATTGAAAGAAGCCTCTCCTAAATCCAAAGAATATGAGGATCATTTTAGGAATTTCAACATAACTGCATGACAGGATGTTCTCCTCACCCCTGAAGAATGGCCATCGTAACACCAGTAGCAGGAAGCAGGTACCTGTCGATGGGCGGTTTGATGCAAGACAGATATCCAGGAACGGGCCAATGTCCACGTGCATTTTGGGTGTTTCTATAGGAAGTAACGCAGTGCTTTTCCTGGTGCTTTCACTAGCAGAATCCATTTCCTGAAGAACAAAACCAGATACTTATGAATGAATGAATGGCAGGTTGTGTAAATATACATTCAGAAGCAGGTCCAGCCTCCAGGATTGGGGTCTCCACCCATTAAATTGTCAGAACAAAATGGGTGGAGACCCCAATCCTGGAGGCTGGACCTGCTTCTGAATTACTGAATGAAGTTCAATTATGTACACACATTTTAACTGTAGTCATTCATGAGCTCATGAAT
>NW_026985875.1:0-13377 GCF_018555375.3 Anguilla rostrata
CCGCCAAAGTAGTGGATGAGGAAAGGCTTGGAGATGCCCCCAGATACATGGTCCTTCAGGCATAGCGTGAACATCCCCTTCTCTGTTAAGACATGATGTTCTTTAGTCGCATTATGTAGACATAGTTTTGATTAGCCTTTGGTTCATTACTTACAAAAGTGCATGAAATGCTAGGCTATGCCAATGCTGCCATTTTACAAGTAATACAGAAACAGACACAGCAAACTGCAGCAAACCACATGGTGTGTGTGAGAGACTATAATGCTGCTCTTACACACATGCACACACCCTATTATACTCTGTATGAGAGTATAATGGTGTGTGTATATGTGTGTGAGTGTGAGAGTTTGTTTGCGTGTGTGTCTATGTGTGTGAGTGTGTATGTGTGAGTGATTGTGTGTGCGTGTGTGAGTTTGTGTGCGTGTGTGTGTATGTGTGTGCGTGTATACCATGGCAGGCAGGGCTGAGGATGGGGCTCAGGCTGTAGTACCCCGGCTCACACACGCAGGTGAATGAGTCCAGGGTGTTGATGCAGACGGAGTTGGAGCTGCACTTGTTCAGGGCGGGGGAGTCACACTCATCTGGGTCTGTGGGTAACACAGTATACTGTCAGTCACACAGAGAACACAAGTACACAAGTACGCAGTATACTGCTGCTCCACTCAGTCACACAGAGAACACAAGTACACAAGTACGCAGTATACTGCTGCTCCACTCAGTCACACAGGGAACACAAGTACACAAGTACACTGCTGCTTAGGGGTGGATGATATGGCAAAAATATCATATCACAATTTTTTTCAGGAATGATCACGATCCACGATATGATCACAATTCTTTTTCATGTTGGTTTTTAAGACTATTTTGCAAGTTAATGAACAGTGCAATCAAACTAATATCCCTATTTAAGAAAATATTGCCCTTCAAGGAAACAAAACCTAAGGGCAGAGCAAATGATAGAATGTGTACTTTCACTGCAGCCCGATACTCCCGATCTCACTGGAACGGCAGATTGTGAACGATTAAAATGTCTCCACAATCTAATATCGTCATACCGTCCACCCCTACTGCTGCTCCACTCAGTCACACAGAGAACACAGTATGTGAATGCTGGGCGTTGCTATAGCCTGTGGACACCAGACTCACTGTCATGAGGTGAGAAAAAGACCTCGTCTCCCACAGTTTTTACTGAGCCTGGGATACCCTGCATTCCCCTCAATGTGGCAATGACTCCCTCCTCAGGAGAAACCAGTTGAGCCTCCTCAGCATGACTGGATTGTTATATGGCAGCAGTGTTTAGGAGTTTGTCACCATTATATAGAAGATGATATACTTTATTGAACCCCATGGGGTAATTTTTCCTCTGCATTTGACCCATCCTTAGTTACTTGGGATCAGTGGGCAGCTGCCTCTCTGTGCTGCGCCTGGGGACCAACTCCAGTTCTGATGCCTTGGTCAAGGGCACCTGCAGGAGCGCACCTAACATGCATGTCTTTGAGTGTGGGAGGAAACCGGAGTACCCGGAGTAAACCCACGCGAACACGGGGAGAACATGCAAACTCTGCACAGAAAGACCCCAACCTGAGATTCAAACCCACGACCTTCCTGCTGTGAGGCGACAGTGCTAACCACTATGCCACCGTGCCCGCCCTACAACAATGTTGCATCGCATGAGCTGTCTGTCTATCTGTCCATCTGTCTCATTTACATTTCAGGCATTTCACAGACACTCTACAACCTTGAACCAACAGCCTTGGAGCAAAATGTTATACTGCACTGCCACCAACACTTACACACACACATGCACAAACACACACACAAATGCATGTATGCATGAATGCACACAAGCATGCATGCACAAACATGTGCACACACGTGCATGCGCTAACACACGTGCACACACGCACTTATGGCAGTCCATCGATGACAATGATGACGTTGCTCCAAATTCATTTGTTGGGGGTTTATTGGGGTGTATTACGCCTGTGCATAGCCATGTGGCTGTGCAGGCCAATGCGTGATCCGCAAGTCGTGCCACATGAGGGGCGGGGGTATACGGCACAGGAAAGGGGGGGCCCTGCAGCACGTTGGTGCCTCTGTGCACGCCGCTGCATTCTCCTCTCTGTAGCCTGCTCCTGAAGGAGAGTGATTCCCTGGTGGCAGGTGGAGCTCCAGGTGTGGCGATCAGCAGCCATGGACTCTTGTACTGGTGGTTTGATGTTGCACTTCTTCAGGAGGGTTTTTAGTAATCCTTGTAGCAGTTATTTTGGCCCCCAGCAGACCTATGACCATCCAAGAGCTGGCCATAGAGGATCTGTCTAGGAAGCCAGTGGGCAGGCATGCGGATCACATGCCTGACCCAATGCAGATGTCTTTGCGCAAGGAACCCGGCAATAGTGGGTGTATGAGTCCGGTCGTGGATTGCCACGTAGGGCACCCTGTCTTCCCAGGACACACCCAGGATAGAGTTTGTATGTACCTCTGGCAGGGGGCCCAGGTTTCCGAACCATAAAGCAGTGTGGAGAGGCAAACTGCCTTGTACACAGCTGCTTTGGTGGAGATGGTTAGGTTCCTGTTCTGGATGACCCTGGACTTGAGCCTGCAGGAGGGGGACAGAATGCTACCGAGGTAGGTGAAATGTGGGACGATGGCAAGAGGATGACTATCAAGGGTTAAGGTAGGCGCATGTGGTTGGGGGATGGACTCTTGCACGACTATCTGCGTTTTCTTGATGTTGATCTGGAGACTAATGGCGCTGTATATGGAAGCAACCACATTTAACGCACGCTGTAGGGATTCTGGTGAGTGGGCGAGGAGAGCACAGTCATCATCGTACTGTAGCTCCAGGATGTGTTGGGTGGTGGTTTTGGTGAAGGCTTGAAGTCGCCGGATATTAAAAAGATTTCCATCCAGTCTGTACTGTATCTGTACCTCATCTGTGGGATCCAGGGATTTTTGAGATAGCAGGGTGATGGTGGAGAGGAACATGTTGAAAATAGTTGGGGCTAGAACACACCCTTGCTTGACCCCCACATCCACAGGGGATTGGGGATTGCTGACCACCGATGCTCATACAGGCTTGCATCCCGTCATGGAGCTGCTGTGATGTTCTGTGCAAGGACCCAAACGCAGACCAGGGAAATCCAAAAACAGTTGTCTTTATTCAGTCCGAGGTTCGAAGCCAGGTAATCAGAGAAAGGACGGTGCCAAATCGAGTTTCCAAAAGAATAGTGATAAACGGGCAAAAAATCAAAAACCAGGAGATCAGAGCGGCGAAGGTACAAAGGGACAGGCAAAAGAGAAGTCAAGGCAAAGCGAAGGTCAAACCAGAAAGCAAACAAACCAAAAGGGGCAGGCAAACTCGAAGTCGTTCAGAAAGGGTGTCTCAGGAATCTCGATAATCAAAGGCTTACTAAACATCGGCACAGTGAATTCGATCAACATTCTGACCGGGAGCTGGTGGAAAAGACTGACATTTATACACTGGGGAAGGTAACAATCAAGGAGGGGTTAAGTGAGTGAGGGCGGGGTAACAAACAACATCCAGGTGAAGAACATTAGGATAACTAATTAAATGACAGGGGACTGACAAAACGCGGACTGGAATCACAGACAACAATGATAATAGACGGCCTGGGTTTAGCAGGTAAAAACGCGTGCAGAGAGAGAGAGGTGCAGTCAGAGCAAGAGACAGGTGCAGGCAATTGCAGAACTCAGCGTTAGAGCAGGCTAGAAAGAAAAGGGGCGGAGCTACAGCGCAGCATGGAAAAGGGGAGAATGGTTAATGTATTAGTATAGTGATCTAAACTATCAAAAACCCAAAACTAGTGTGTGTTAGTCCATTAGTAATATTCCCATGTTAGTATATTAATGAGGTTAGTACTTTACAATCTATAAGTTAGTAAGGATTAGTAGAAATTAGTAAAACAAGATATAAGCAGGAAGTAAGTAAAAACGAGACTGGAAAGAAGGGGGGGAACCACGAAAACCCGGAACCACCCGAATAGTGAAATCACACAAATACAGGGGAGTGAAGCAGCTCAGGGAACACAGACACAGAGACAGTACTGGGGAGACAAGTGACCGGGAGCACGAAAACACTGGGACAGAGGATGTGAAAAACAATAAACCCACAGAAACACAAAACAAACACCAACAGAAAACAGATACCAATACAGACTACAACAGCTGCCGTACGATGTTCCTGAACTTTGGTGGAACCCCCAGCTTCCTGAGTACTTCCCACAGCAATTCCCGGTTTACAGTGTTGAAGGCCTTGGACAGATCAATGAACGCTAGTTACAAGTCTTTGCGGTGTTCTCTGCATTTTTCCTGTACCGGTCTAGCAACAAAGATCATGTCCGCAGTGCTTCGATCACGCCTAAAGCCACACTGGGATTCGGGCAGATGTCTTCCGTTACATGGGTTGCTAGGCAGAGTAGCATGATCCGTGCTAGCACCTTCCCGGCCACTGATAGGAGGGAGATACCTCTGCTGTTACCACAGTCTACTTTGTCACCCTTGCGCTCAAAGATTGTGATGATGTTAGCATCCTTCCAATCTTGCAGGATGACTTCAGATGACCAGATGGCAGTGATCAGTTGGTGTATTCTACAGGTCAGGAGGTATCCCCCATGTTTTAGTATTTATGCCGGGATTCCGTCAAGGCCCGGGCTCTTGTGGTTCTTGAGGCCCACAGTGGCTTTGTGTACCTCTGAGAAACTGAGGGGGGGGGGGGGGGAGTCCAAATGGTTGACAGGGGGCAGGCAGGGGAGGTCAGAGAGTAGTACGTAGGGTGCTCCAGGTAGATCTGATGTTGGGATCTGCTGGTGTTTTGGGGATCCTAAACAGTTGGTTTGCAATCTGTTCCCTGAGCTGGTTGATTGAGTGCATGAACTTCAGTGCATCACAGTTGAGCTTCCTGCATGGTGGTGTTTTCCTCAGTTGAGGGCGGATTTCCAGGTTGAGTTTGGCTCTGATCAAGCGATGGTCTGTCCAACAGTTGGCTCCATGCATGGCCCTGGTGACTTGCACCTCCTTCCTGTCAGCTTGGCGGACAATGATGTAGTCCAGGAGATGCCAGTGTTTAGAGCGGGGGTGTTGCCAGGAGGTCTTGAATTTGTTCTTGAGTTTGAACAAGGTGTTTGTAATGACCAGTTGATGCTCAGAGCAGAGAGTAAGGAGGCGAAGACCGTTGTCATTAAGCTTGCCAACACCGTGCTGTCCGATCACATCCTTCCATAATCCACTGTCAGAGCCCACTCTTGCGTTAAAATCGCCTAGGAGAATGAGCTTGTCAGTGGATGCTGTTTTATTTATGGCGAAGTGCAGGGAGGCGTAGAAGAGTTCCTTGCACTCAGGGTCAGCAACCAGTGTTGGGGCGTATGTGCTGATGAGGGTGGCACAGCGATTGTTTGAGAGGGGAATCCGCCAGTCTTTCACTGATGCCAACTGGGGATTCTGGGATCTTCTGAAGTAGGCTTGTCCTCACAGCAAAACCTACACTATGGAGGCGACGAGAGCCTTCCGGAAGCCCCTTCCAGAAGATAGTGCAGCCTTCTCCCATCTCTGTTATAGAGTCCTTGCCATGGAAGCGGGTTTCGCTGAGGGCCACAATGTCGATGTTGTACCTCTTCAGCTCGTGCGCAACCAGCGCTGTTCGTCTTCGGGGACGACAGGAATCATCACGTACATCCAGGAGAGTTCGGTCATTCCAGGTCGCAATTGTGATTGTGTGATGTGTGGGTTTTTCTTTCTTTTTTTTGTTAATTTTCGACCGGATGAGGGATGACCCGGCAGCTGCCCGGGTTGAAGAGGAACAGACCTTTTATAGGCCACATTTTCCAAGCCCTTCCCTCTCAGAGTGAGCAGGGCGGGGCTGCTCAGTCACATGAGGAGCTGCCGGAGAGGCACGCTGTTCCATCCCGAGCCTCGGCGACCATCTTTCCCACGCCGCCTGCGCGCAGGGTTAGACTAGATACTCCCAGTCACATCCTGACCTGTATCCACCGCCCTTCCCCATCGCCGCAGGACTTAGGGGGTGGGGGATTTGGAGCAGGCTTGCGCAATTAATAGATTAGAGTGAAGGTAGTTGTGCGCAGTCTCTACCCTCACTGTCTTGGATCCACCCTATGTTTTCCAGTGGCATGAAGAGCTCATGACGACCTTCTATAGAGGGGAGTTGCAGAAGACTGCCAGAACACCGGTCTGTTGGTGACTGCCTAATGCATGTTTTCTCCACAGATTTATCATTAGGGGTTTACTCCCGTAGCTATAGCACGTGCAAGTGCACCCATTGGGCATTGGGGCAGTGGATGGTGGCAGTCAGGACATGTCCACACGCCAGTGGGCCTGTGCTGCCTACCTCTGGGGTCCACTGCAGCTCCGAGACCCCCTGCTGTTTGGCCCGAGGCTGCAAAGAACACTGTTACCAACGAGGAGGCACAGTAGAGATCTGGGTGATGGAGAGGCTATGTACTGACAAGGAAAGACTTACGCACTCTGCTTTTCCAAAACTCAGTTGAGTTAGTCAGCGGCAGTGCCTGGGAGCGAGAAGCAAGCAAGCAGACAAGCATGCAGCTACGCTAGCTCAGGGGGGCTGCACTAGGCACATCACACCACCCCTTTGGACCAAGTCCACCAGTCCACACGCACACACACACACACACACACAGTCTCAAGGGTTTTATTTCACTGGGAACAGAACAGCCAATATTCCTCTGTCAGCTACCCATCACACACAAATCCCCCAGCATGTCTCGCACCTACCGTCCCAGTAGATGCTGTCGTCTGTGACGGTGATGTGGGCGTGGCCGAGAGAGATAATATGCTGCAGCTGCTCCTCAGGGCGGAGGATCACTACCCCATCCTGGCTGGAAACATCAAAGCTTTCAAAAGTGATCTTGGTTTTTGTTTTCCTCTCGCTGTCTTCAAACGAGATCAGCTGCACCTCCGCTTTTGGCCAGAACTTACTCAGTAAGTTCTGCAGCTGGTAAAAAGGAAATGGAAACCAAAAAGAAAATTGTAAAGCTGGTCCATTGTGCACAGTTGGCACAGGCTGACTGCAGGTGCCCAGGTGACTAACAGAGGCCTGTCCCAAGTGAAGAAGTGAGAGGAGGATAGTCTCGCTCGTACAAACCACAGCAGGGGTGCACAAGGGCCCGTCCATTTCAGGATTTTAGGCAAACTTTAGCCTGATCAAATCTTAATCTGAGATTTGTAAAAACACCAGCAGTGATTATCGAAAGTGATTGTTTTCAATTTTGTTGAAGGTGATAATAGTTCAACTAAAATAATGCTGTGAAAACATGTACTACAAAACGCTATAAACAGAACGGTGGGATAAGCGGCAATGACTGCTAGGACCCGGGAACAGGACCCACCTTGCTTTTAATAATGCCCTCCAGCAGGACTCGAGCTTCTGCCCTCGGATCCTCCAGCGATGGCGGCATTGTCCATGGCACAACAAGGAACATTTCATGGCTGGGGAGGTGAACCTGCAGTCCTACAGTTGGGGGGTTAGGGGCACAAACACTGATGTAAAAATGTGTCTGAATGAAAGCTTTCTGCAACCAGCCCATGTTACCAGCCTTCAGGACACAGACCTACCGTGGGCCTGACCAGAGGCCGTGGTTATGTTAAATGTCAAATCTTTGCACCTGTGCATGCAACCACATACGTAAGCCTTTAATAAGATAATTCAGGCCAACTTCAAAACAAAGAGGCGTTCTGTCAGTAGCAGCCTGCTTTAACACTGACTGAGGAGGTCTGTCAGTACCAGCCTGCTTTAACACTGACCGAGTCAGTACCAGCCTGCATTAACACTGACCGAGTCAGAACCAGCCTGCTTTAACACTGACCGAGGCGATCTGTTGTTTGGTCTGCAGAGTCAACAACTCTGGGTAGCAGGATGTCTCCAGGGGCATCGTTGGGGGCACTGCCAGGGACTTCCTCTGGGATGAAGTAGAGCACAGCTGGAGCTCCACGCTCGCCACCCTCACACTCTGGCACCACCTCCAGGTCATACGGGGAGCCAGGCCTCAGGCCCGGCAGAGGCAGGGGGGGGCCTGCCAGCCTCCCCTTCCGGACGCTCGGGCCGCCCCTCTCAGAGAGGCGGTACAAGAAGGCCACGCCCACCCCAGACCTGCCGCTCCACAGGGCTATCGAGTCCTTCTGTCTAAATCGGAGATCCAACACTTCACCAGGGCCTGTGGGCAGAGCAAACCAGCAAACATTCATCAGAGCCTCCCCAACACTTCACCAGAGCTCCTTCCTAAATGACTTTGGGCTTATCCTGGCCTAACGCAAGCTTGGAGTTGGTTGCTAAAGGGCGCAGAACGGTGTGGGGTGGAATTTGATAGTGCCTCACCGAAGACAAAGGGCACGTGGAAAGACCAAAATATTTTTCCAACCTGCAGTTTACCAACAACAAAATTGAGAAATGGAGAAAAAATGCAAGTTCAACAAAACGTTCAGTTTTCATCTAGAACAGTTCATGAGCAATAAACATTTTACATTATTTATTTAAACATACATTGCGCCAAATTCCATAAATATTTGAGACAAGCATTAATGAGTTTGAAATAGACAATTCTGTTCTTCTGTGAGACTGACAATTTGACATATCTCTCCAATAAGAGTCAACAAGTTTTTGATCAATAGATAATTAAGGCCACCACAGAAGTGCATTCACCCACAAGTGTAGGTTTTCCACCCATTCAACCTACTGATGTGGTGTGGCTGTCACACCACTATCTGTCATTTGCACCTCTGAATTGGTAAAGCAGAGGAAGTCAGCTGGACCATAATTATCACCTGTCAAATCACTGTATCCAGATGATCATCCTTTTCATAAAGTTGACTGTTTGTAGCCCATTTTTTTAACAGACCTCTCCCCCTCACAGCCAGGCCTCTCCCCCATGCAGCCTGACCCCTCCCCCACACATCCAGGCCCCTCCCCCACACAGTCAATCCCTCTGCCAAAACAGCCAGGCCCTCCCCCACACAGCCAGCTCCCCCCCACACAGCCAGGCCCTCTCCCCCACACAGCCAGGCCTCTCCCCCACACAGCCAGACCCCTCCCCCACACAGCCAGGCCTCTCCCCCAAACAGCCAGGCCTCTCCCCCAAACAGCCAGGCCCCTTCCCAACACAGCCAGGCCCCTCCCCAATACAGACAGCCCCGCCCCCAACGCTATTGGCCCACCTGTTTTTGTCTGGATGGTGCTAACGCTCATGACCGTGCTGTCCCCACACAGGGCTTCCACCCTGCAGCTGTACTGGTGGCAGGGAAGCAGGCCTGTCACTGTGTGCCAGGTGAGGAGCGTGGAGCTCTGGAGCTCCCCCTGGTGGTACACCTTAAAGCTGGAGATGGAGGAGATGTTCTGCACGGACCAGCTCACCGTATAGTTGCGGGAGCCAAAGGAGGACTGGTGTAGGTTTATGATTTCAGAGTTTGCTAGGGGACAAAAAATAAACAAAACTCTTTCATCAGGCAAAGCTTTCAAACAGTAGTATCCAAGACAATATTAGCATTCCCCTGTTAGATGTGTTGGAAGTGATGAAGTCGATTCACTGTTCAAAATTAGAGGAGAGATTGGCACACAAACTCTTAATCCAGCACATCCCATCATGTGCCAGGTCATGCGCCAGGGACACACTTAAAAACAAAATCACATGATTTCCTTTGGCAGGAGCTTGGTAATCCTGCACTGACAGCAACATCTAGTGAAAAATCCAAGAAACCTACAAGTACATTAAGTAAGTTGACAGGAAAACCATACAGGTTTTTTCCACTAGCCTCTACCCTGGGGCTAGATAAAAGTATGCATCAATGTAGGACTGCACCATACATCTAACTGCAGTTTTTAAAGCGTATTAAGACTAACTGCGGGATTGTAGTGTATAGGCGTCTTTTTCTTTAATCTGTTCGCTCCGGCATTATTTACTCAGTAAGTGCTGAATGTGCTGTGGTATCTGCAGCTTCCCATGCTGGATTACCCTGTCTCTGGACCGGACATTTAAACATTCTATAGGTAGATATATAGTGTATATATTCTATAGGCATTTGTGACAGCCTTGCCGTGTGGAGATAGGCTTGCTTCCTTGCTTAGCAATGTCCGTGAGTAAGTCAAACCTATGCTGATTTGGAATCAGGAGACGAATCATCAAAATGTGTGTATTTAAAATATGTTGCAAACCACCACTCCAATCCCGCACAGTTCAGTTAAGCTGTGCCATTGTTGTGAATGATGGACTTGTGTGTTATTTTTCTTTCTTTTCCACGGGAGCAACACAGAGAGATTTTACTTTAGTGAACGGGGATCACTGGTATTGTATGATCTTCTTCGGTTTAATTTTGTTTAATAAAACGTCAAGATACTGTTGTCATAATTTATCAGTTGTAGCATAGATCATTTAAGCTAGCCAGCTACAGGTTTAATAGGAAATTAAAACTGGCCAATAATGTAGCTGCACCACACCCACTGATAGTATATTCAGTATAACCCGCTGTGTTGGCAGGTGTGTTATGCACTTTACACTGTGCACTGCTCGTCTCTGGTCCCGGAAATACCAACAGTCACAAGCCGCACCCAGTGCACCATGTCACACCATAATAGCAAAGTAAAACTGCACCACAACTACAGGAAAAGCTCAATGCAACAAGAGAGACACCAGTTTTTCCAGTGTGAAACAGTGGCTATGATCTGCTGGCCTAAAATGTTGTGTATCTGCAAAAAAACTTGCTGCACACTATTAACAAGAAAAGACTCCAGTGGGCCAAGCACCATCAATACTGGACCAAGAAAGTTTGGTAAAAGGCAATATATATAATATACATACATACACACCCACAACACAATATACAACGTAACAGCATATTACTGGCTCTGCAAATCTAAGCCTAACTGCTCCTCCTTTGCCATATTTCTACAACTTAAAAATGTTACTCCTCTGCCTCCAAAAAGATTTGATACAGAAATTTAGAGTCAACTGTAAATTACAGCCAAGAGGTATTTTGAGAAAAGTTTGTTTAAAAGGTTGTTTTAAGTAAACTCTTGTTTGTTTTGTAGGTAGAAATTGAAAATGTCTGTACTTTGGTTTGTTATTCAATAAATGTCCATAAATTAACTGAATTCCGCCCTACCTAAAGTTTTTTCTAAAAATTATTTTTTACACCCGCAGATGGCCTAATACTTTTGGTCTAAACTGTATTGTACACCACACAACCAATACATGGCCAAAAGTATGTGGACACCTGACATTCAACATCTTATCCAAAATAATTGATGTTAATATGGAGTTGGCCCACCCTTTGTTGCTATAACAACTTCCACTCTTCTGGGAAGGCCCTATTCAAGATACCAGAGCACTGCTGCAGGGATTTGCACTGATTGGGCCATTAGGTCTGGCTCACAGTTGGCTTTCCAATCCCAAAGGTGTTGGATGGACTTGCAGTCAGGTTTCTGTGCAGGCCAGTCAAGTTCATCCACACCATTCTCAAACCGTTGGGAAAGCATAGAATCATCCAGAATGTGATTGTATGCTGTAGCATTAAGATTTGCCATCACTGAGCCTAGCCCAAACCATGAAGAACAGTCCCAGAACAAGGGGTGTCCAGATACTTTTGGTCATATGGTGTGGGTACCAGACACAGGCGCGATGTAGCTATACCAGAGTTTCCATCGCTGAGGACCATCCTGCTGAGGCGGGACTGGCCCGTAGACTGGCACACCACCTGAAGCCCCAGCTGCACCCTGCTACAGGGAGGCAAGCTGCCCACGGTGAACACCGGGCTGCCCAGCGTGTGTCTGAAGCTCCTCTCCTCCAGGACCTGGCCAGAGCCCTCCACGTGGAAGACCGTGAGCAGGAAGGCGGTGAGGCCCGAGGCGGGGTCGCTCGGGGGGCAGTCCCATCCCACGGTCACGCTGTTGCTGTCCCAAGCGGTCACCCTGAAGTTCCTGGGCATGTCAGGATCTGGGCATTCACACAGGGAACTTAACACGGCACTCTGAGCACGCAGCAGCACAGCCAAGCTTTACAATGTGATCATTCACACAAACAGGCTAACCCATGAGCCTATGCATGTTCGGCTACAGTAATTGCACAATCTTAATGAACCTGCTGGTGCTCATATGGCAATAAGGCAGTTCACAGAAGTGTGCTACTTATCAGACCTCCAAAAGAAGGGAGTCAGCAAATTAGATAGATACAGTGCTCAGTAGAAAAATATCCTACTGGATCAGCATTATGTGAACCTTAGGTTTTCCATAATGCAATGTGATCAAGTTTTGTATCGTTACAGTAGAAACCTGATAACATGGGAAACAAGTTGGTGTCTTTGGTGGTGGGGTGCTGACTAAAGATCTTGATACAAATGGGTCAGTGGCAAGCCAGATACCAAGGTTAACCCGGTGTGATAAGCTTACAGAGATAGCACAAGCAGAATCATTGATCTGCACTGTTCTGGTCATACCTCCATCTGTAGCACCCCTGTGCTGGAGCCGTCTCATAGCCTGACAGAACGTGCCGGAGATCTGCTCTGTGTCCCTGTGTTGAAGGCCAGCTCTGTGTCCCTGTGCTGGAGCCGTCTCAGTGTCCCTGTGCTGGAGGCCTGCTCTGTGTCCCTGTGCTGGAGCCGTCTCACAGTCTGACAGAACGTGCCGGAGATCTGCTCTGTGTCCCTGTGTTGAAGGCCAGCTCTGTGTCCCTGTGCTGGAGACCTGCTCTGTGTCCCTGTGCTGGAGGCCTGCTCTGTGTCCCTGTGCTGGAGCTGTCTCACAGTCTGACAGAACGTGCCGGAGGCCTCGTTTGGGGGCGGCACAGAGCGGACGGTCTCGTCCTCACCAAACCATTAGCGCAGGTTCTGAGGAGAAGGCAGGGTGTCATAATTGGCCCTGGTCAGGAAGCTAAGCCTGGCTTGTGGTATCTTCCACCAGTCTGTCCCACTGAGCAATCGGTCCTCCACACTTTCCCACGCTGTCCATCCTCCCAGACCACCTTAGCAAACTGCTAAAACCTGCTACCTCTCCTGCGCCATCCATGGTGGGATGACCCAGTGTCTTCTGTGCCCCTCTGCTTCCCTGCTGGGGGGAAGCAGTCAGGTAGAAGCAAACTGCAAACATAGAATGCATATCAGGCCACTGCTATATGTACCACAATTAAACCATCAGTGAAAGTCCAGGATATACTGGTATATTTATAAATCAATGACAAACTATGTTCTACAACATATACACCAATTTACCCACCCAGATATCATTTCTGATTAACAATGTTGTACATTTTCAGCTCTCATAAAACGCCAGTAGTACAGATTCTGATGTAGTCAGCTGAAAGGAACTTCTTAGCTTACAAAGGAGATGGTACAGTAAAATGG
>NW_026985876.1:0-8525 GCF_018555375.3 Anguilla rostrata
TGGAACACCATAACAACTGCCTAGCAACACCCTAGCAACCGCCTAGAAATCCATTGCAACCACCTAACAACATCCTAGCACCCACTTAGAATACCGTAGCAACCACCTAGCAATGCCCTAGCAACCAGCTGGAGCTCCATAGCAACCACCTGAAACTCAATGGCAACCACCTATCACCACACTAGCAACCGCCTAGAATTCCATGAAACCACCTAGAACTCCATAGAACCACCTAGCAACACCCTAGCAACTACCTACCACTGTTCATGCCGTTCAGCACAAAGTCGACTTTGCATTGGCGGAAACCACACTTCACAATTTCTGCAGGAATTGTCTAGTTAGTGTGGTTGCCTTAGGGCAACTACTCTATTATTATTGCACATATTTATTATTATTATTAGTGTAGTTGCCTTAGGGCAACTACACTATTATTATTGCACATATTATTAGTGTGGTTGCCTTAGGCAAACACACTATTATTATTGCACATATTATTATTATTATTCTTTCCGCCTGTTTTTTGGACCGCTACTCCTCCCAGAGTTTTCGCACCACATACACGTGCAATATGTCAAATCGAGCGGCTTGATCGGGAATGGTGTGCTATTACTTTGTGGAAAGATTGGTTGTACGGTTTTTGAAAAATTTGAATTTTTGTGGGCAATTTTTCCCCATAGGGAATGAATGGCGGAATGTTCACCCTTGTGATGTCACAATGCTCTGTCTTCTCACCTTTGCGATGTCACAATGCCCTGTCTTCTAGCAGCAGTACTCTGGTCTCTCTCTAGATTTGAACATTCCGCCATTCATCTCTATGGGGAAAAATTGCCCACAAATTGTGAAAAGCCTCATTGGACATAGTAGAGAGTCCTTTGTCCATTGGTGGAGATCAGCCTTGCCTCCCTTCCTGATTGGCCGATGTTTGATATTTCATAACTTTTGAACCGTTTGTCATAAAGAACTATGGGTCGCGTCATTGGTCTCAGTAAAGACCTAGCAACCGCCTAAAACTCCATAGCAACCCCCTAGCAACACCCTAGCAACCACCTAGAACACCCCAGCAACTGCCTTGAACTCCATAGCAACCACCTAACAACACACTAGCAACCACCTGGAACACCATAGCAAATGCCAGGCAACACCCTAGCAACCAGCTATAACGCCATAGCAACCACCTAGCAACACCATAGCAACCACCTAGAACACCATAGCAACCACCTAGCAACACCCTAGCAACCACCTGGAACCCAATAGCAACCACCTAGCAACACCTTAGCAACAATCTGGAACACCATAACAACTGCCTAGCAACACCCTAGCAACCACCTGGAACACCATAGCAATGACCGAGCAACACCCTAGCAACCACCTGGAACACCATAACAACTGCCTAGCAACACCCTAGCAACCACCTAGAACTCCATAGCAACCACCTAGCAACACCCTAGCAACCACCTAGAACTCCATAGCAACCACCTAGCAACCCCCTAGCAACGGCCTAGAACTCCATAGCAACCACCTAACAACACCATAGCAAACACCTAGCAACACCATAGCAACCGCCTAGAACTCAATAGCAACCACCTAGCAACACCCTAGCAACCACCTGGAACACCATAGCAACCACCTAGAAACACCCTAGCAAAAACCTGGAACACCATAACAACTGCCTAGCAACAGCCTAGCAACCGCCTAGAATTCCATAGCAACCACCTGGAACACCATAGCAAATGCCTAGCAACACCCTAGCAACCGGCTATAACTCCATAGCAACCAACTAGCAACACCATAGCAACCACTCAGAATACCCTAGCAACCCCCTAGCAACACCCTAGCAACCACCTATAACTCCATAGCAACAACCTAGAATCCCCTAGCAACACCCTAGCATCCGCCTATAACTCCATAGCAACTGCCTAGCAACACCCTAGCAACCATCTAGAACTCCAGAGCAACCACCTAGCAACACCGTAGCAACCGCCTAGAACTCCATAGCAACCACCTAGCAACACCCTAGCAACCGCCTAGAACTCCATAGCAACCACCTTGCAACACCATAGCAACCACCTAGAACTCCATAGCAACCACCTAGCAACACCCTAGCAACCACCTAGAACTCCATAGCAACCACCTAGCAACCCCCTAGCAATGGCCTAGAACTCCATAGCAACCACCTAGCAACACCATAGCAACCACCTAGCAACACCATAGCAACCGCCTAAAACTCAATAGCAACCACCTAGCAACACCCTAGCAACCACCTGGATCACCATAGCAACCACCTAGCAACACCCTAGCAACCACTTGGAACACCATAACAAATGCCTAGCTACACCCTAGCAACCGCCTATAACTCCATAGCAACCACCAAGCAACATCCTAGCAACAACTTAGAATACCCTAGCAACCCCCTAGCAACCACCTGGAACTCCATAGCAACCACCTAACAACACACTAGCAACCACCTGGAACACCATAGCAAATGCCTAGCAACACCATAGCAACCGCCTAGAACTCCATAGCAACCACCTAGCAACACCCTAGCAAACACCTGGATCACCATAGCAACCATCTAGCAACACCCTAGCAACCACCTGTAACACCATAACAACTGCCTAGCAACACTATAGCAACCACCTAGCAACGTGCTAGCAAGTACCTAGAATACCCTAGCAACACCCTAGCAACTGCCTATAACTCCATAGCAAATGCCTAACAACACCCTAGCAACTGCCTATCACTCCATAGCAACCACCTAGCAACATCCTAGCAGCCACCTAGAATACCCTAGCAACACCCTAGCAACTGCCTATAATTCCATAGCAAATGCCTAGCAACACCCTAGCAACTGGCTATAACTCCATAGCAACCACCTATCAACACCCTAGCAACCACATGGAACACCAAACCAACTGCCTAGCTACACCCTAGCAACCGCCTAGAACTCCATAGCAACCACCTAGCAACATCCTAGCAACCACTTAGCATACCCTAGCAACCACCTAGCAATGTCCTAGCAACCACCTGGAGCTCAATAGCAACCACCTGAAACTCCATAGCAACCCCCTAGCACCACCCTAGCGACCGCCTAGAATTCCATGAAACCACTTAGAACTCCATAGAACCACCTAGCAACACCCTAGCAACTGCCTCAGACATCATAGCAACTACCTACCACTGTTCACTCCGTTCAGCACAAAGTCGACTTTGCGTTGGTGGCAACCACACTTCACAATTTCTGCAGGAATTGTCTAGTTAGTGTGGTTGCCTTAGCCAAACACACTATTATTATTGCACATATTCTTTATTATTATTAGTGTGGTTGCCTTAGGGCAACTACACTATTGTTATTGCACATATTTATTATTATTATTATTATTCCACCCATTTTTTGGACCGCTACTCCTCCCAGAGTTTTCACACCACATACGCGTGCAATATGTCAAATCGAGCGGCTTGATCGGGAATGGTGTGCTATTACATTTTAGAAAGTTTGGGTGAACGGTTTTTGAAAAATTCGAATTTTTGTGGGCAATTTTTCCCATAGAGAATGAATGGCGGAATGTTCACCTTTGTGATGTCACAATGCTCTGTCTTCTCACCCTTGTGATGTCACAATGGTCTGTCTTCTAGCAGCAGTACTCTGGTCTCTCTCTGGATTTGAACATTCTGCCATTCATCTCTATGAGGAAAAATTGCCCACAAATTGTGCAATGCCTCATTGGACATGGTAGAGAGTCCTTTGTCCATTGGTGGAGATCAGCCTTGCCCCCCTTCCTGATTGGCCGATGTTTGATATTTCATAACTTTTGAACCGTTTGTCATAAAGAACTATGGGTCGCGTCATTGGACTCGGTAAAGACCTAGCAACCACCTAGAACTCCATAGCAACCCCCTAGCAACACCCTAGCAACCACCTAGAACACCCCAGCAACTGCCTTGAACTCCATAGCAACCACCTAACAACACACTAGCAACCACCTGGAACACCATAGCAAATGCCAGGCAACACCCTAGCAACCAGCTATAACGCCATAGCAACCACCTAGCAACACCATAGCAACCACCTAGAACACCATAGCAACCACCTAGCAACACCCTAGCAACCACCTGGAACCCAATAGCAACCACCTAGCAACACCTTAGCAACAATCTGGAACACCATAACAACTGCCTAGCAACACCCTAGCAACCACCTGGAACACCATAGCAATGACCGAGCAACACCCTAGCAACCACCTGGAACACCATAACAACTGCCTAGCAACACCCTAGCAACCACCTAGAACTCCATAGCAACCACCTAGCAACACCCTAGCAACCACCTAGAACTCCATAGCAACCACCTAGCAACCCCCTAGCAACCGCCTAGAATTCCATAGCAACCACCTGGAACACCATAGCAAATGCCTAGCAACACCCTAGCAACCGGCTATAAATCCATAGCAACCAACTAGCAACACCATAGCAACCACTCAGAATACCCTAGCAACCCCCTAGCAACACCCTAGCAACCACCTATAACTCCATAGCAACAACCTAGAATCCCCTAGCAACACCCTAGCATCCGCCTATAACTCCATAGCAACCGCCTAGCAACACCCTAGCAACCATCTAGAACTCCAGAGCAACCACCTAGCAACACCCTAGCAACCGCCTAGAACTCCAGAGCAACCACCTAGCAACACCCTAGCAACCGCCTAGAACTCCATAGCAACCACCTTGCAACACCATAGCAACCACCTAGAACTCCATAGCAACCACCTAGCAACACCCTAGCAACCACCTAGAACTCCATAGCAACCACCTAGCAACCCCCTAGCAATGGCCTAGAACTCCATAGCAACCACCTAGCAACACCATAGCAACCACCAAGCAACACCATAGCAACCGCCTAAAACTCAATAGCAACCACCTAGCAACACCCTAGCAACCACCTGGAACACCATAGCAACCACCTAGCAACACCCTAGCAACCACTTGGAACACCATAACAAATGCCTAGCTACACCCTAGCAACCGCCTATAACTCCATAGCAACCACCAAGCAACATCCTAGCAACCACTTAGAATACCCTAGCAACCCCCTAGCAACCACCTGGAACTCCATAGCAACCACCTAACAACACACTAGCAACCACCTGGAACACCATAGCAAATGCCTAGCAACACCATAGCAACCGCCTAGCAACACCCTAGCAACCACCTGTAACACCATAACAACTGCCTAGCAACACTATAGCAACCACCTAGCAACGTGCTAGCAAGTACCTAGAATACCCTAGCAACACCCTAGCAACTGCCTATAACTCCATAGCAAATGCCTAGCAACGCCCTAGCAACTGCCTATAACTCCATAGCAACCACCTAGCAACATCCTAGCAGCCACCTAGAATACCCTAGCAACACCCTAGCAACTGACTATAATTCCATAGCAAATGCCTAGCAACATCCTAGCAACTGGCTATAACTCCATAGCAACCACCTATCAACACCCTAGCAACCACATGGAACACCAAACCAACTGCCTAGCTACACCCTAGCAACCGCCTAGAACTCCATAGCAACCACCTAGCAACATCCTAGCAACCACTTAGCATACCCTAGCAACCACCTAGCAATGTCCTAGCAACCACCTGGAGCTCAATAGCAACCACCTGAAACTCCATAGCAACCCCCTAGCACCACCCTAGCGACCGCCTAGAATTCCATGAAACCACTTAGAACTCCATAGAACCACCTAGCAACACCCTAGCAACTGCCTCAGACATCATAGCAACTACCTACCACTGTTCACTCCGTTCAGCACAAAGTCGACTTTGCGTTGGTGGCAACCACACTTCACAATTTCTGCAGGAATTGTCTAGTTATTATTATTATTTATTTATTCCACGCATTTTTTGGACCGCTACTCCTCCCACAGTTTTCGCGGTACAAACACGTACAATATGTCAAATCGAGCGGCTTGATCGGGAATGGTGTGCTATTACTTTTTGGAAAGATTGAGTGGACGGTTTTGGAAAAATTTGAATTTTTGTGGGCAATTTTTCCCATAGAGAATGAATGGCGGAATGTTCACCTTTGTGATGTCACAATGCTCTGTCTTCTCACCCTTGTGATGTCACAATGGTCTCTTCTAGCAGCAGTACTCTGGTCTCTCTCTAGATTTGAACATTCTGCCATTCATCTCTATGGGGAAAAAATTCCCGCATCATTGGCCATGGTAGAGAGTCCCTTGTCCATTGGTGTAGATCAGCCTCGCCCCCCTTCCTGATTGGCCGATGTTTGATATTCCATAACTTCTGAACCGTTTGTCATAGAGAACTATGGGTGGCGACATTGGACTCAGTAAAGACCTAGCAACCGCCTAGAACTCTATAGCAACCCCTAGCAACATCCTAGCAACCGGCTCTAACTCCATAGCAAAAACCTAGCAACACACCCTATAGCAACAGCGCTATTACTCCATAGCAACCACATAGCAACACCATAGCAACCACCTAGAACTCCATAGCAACCACCTAGCAACACCCTAGCAACCACCTGGAACACCATAGCAACCACCTAGCAACACCCTAGCAACGACCTGGAACACCATAGCAACCAGCTAGTAACACCTTAGCAACCACCTGGAACACCATAGCAACAACCTAGCAACACCATAGCAACCGCCTAGAACTCCATAGCAACCACCTAGCAACACCCTAGCAACCACCTAGAACTCCATAGCAACAACCTAACAACACACTAGCAACCACCTGGAACACCATAGCAAATGCCTGGCTACACCCTAGCAACCACCTAGAACTCCATAGCAACAACCTAGCAACAGCATAGCAACCACCTAGCAACCACCTGGAACACCATAACAACAGCCTAGCAACACCCTAGCAACCGCTTATAACTCCATAGCAACCACCTAGCAACATCCTAGCAACCACTTAGAATACCCTAGCAACCCCCTTGCAACACCCTAGCAACCACCTAGAACTCCATAGCAACCTCCTAGCAACACCCTAGCAACCACCTAGATCTCCATAGCAACCACCTAGCAACACCATAGCAACCACCTTCAACTCCATAGCAACGACTAGCAACACCCTAGCAACACCCTGGCAACCACCTAGAACTCCATAGCAACCACCTAGCAACACCCTAGCAACGGCCTAGAACTCCATAGCAACCACCTAGCAACACCATAGCAACCGCCTAGAACTCCATAGCAACCACCTAGCAACATCCTAGAAACCACTTAGAATACCCTAGCAACCCCCTAGCAACACCCTAGCAACCACCTAGAACTCCATAGCAACCACCTAGCAACGGCCTAGAACTCCATAGCAACCACCTAGCAACACCATAGCAACCGCCTAGAACTCCATAGCAACCACCTAGCAACACCCTAGCAACTACCTAGCAACACCATAGCAACCGCCATGAACTCCATAGCAACCACCTAGCAACACCCTAGCAACCACCTGGAACACCATAGCAAATGCCTAACAACACCCTAGCAACCACCTAGGAACTCCATAGCAACCACCTAGCAAAACACTAGCAACCACTGGAACACCATAACAACTGCTAGCAACACCCTAGCAACGCCCTAGAATCCATTGCAACCACCTAACAACATCCTAGCACCCACTTAGAATACCGTAGCAACCACCTAGCAATGCCCTAGCAACCAGCTGGAGCTCCATAGCAACCACCTGAAACTCAATGGCAACCACCTATCACCACACTAGCAACCGCCTAGAATTCCATGAAACCACCTAGAACTCCATAGAACCACCTAGCAACACCTAGCAAACTACCTACCACTGTTTATTCCGTTCAGCACAAAGTCGACTTTGCATTGAGCGGAAACCACACTTCACAATTTCTGCAGGAATTGTCTAGTTAGTGTGGTTGCCTTAGGGCAACTACTTATATATTGCACATATTTATTATATTATTAGGTAGTTGCCTTAGGGCAACTACACTATTATTATTGCACATATTATTAGTGTGGTTGCCTTAGGCAAACACACTATTATTATGCACATATTATTATTATTATTCTTTCCGCTGTTTTTTGGACCGCTACTCCTCCCAGAGTTTTCGCACCACATACACGTGCAATATGTCAAATCGAGCGGCTTGATCGGGAATGGTGTGCTATTACTTTGTGGAAAGATTGGTTGTACGGTTTTTGAAAAATTTGAATTTTGTGGGCAATTTTTCCCCATAGGGAATGAATGGCGGAATGTTCACCCTTGTGATGTCACAATGCTCTGTCTTCTCACCTTTGCGATGTCACAATGCCCTGTCTTCTAGCAGCAGTACTCTGGTCTCTCTCTAGATTTGAACATTCCGCCATTCATCTCTATGGGGAAAAATTGCCCAAAAATTGTGAAAAGCCTCATTGGACATAGTAGAGAGTCCTTTGTCCATTGGTGGAGATCAGCCTTGCCTCCCTTCCTGATTGGCCGATGTGTTGATATTTCATAACTTTTGAACCGTTTGTCATAAAGAACTATGGG
>NW_026985877.1:0-9105 GCF_018555375.3 Anguilla rostrata
AAACAATGTATGTAAAGGAAACAAATATTAATATGCATTCTTTCAAATATCTAAAACCAGACAGAAACTTAAATATGTGATCAATACAACAAGGCAATGTAAAATTAAGTACTAAAACACTGTTTTAAAAACATCTAGGACCTTACCTTTACAAGTGACTTGAGTTTGGAGATTATAATCTGCGCAGACTATAATAAAATATGAGACTGTAATATCTTCAGACATGGGCCTGGAGGACTATGCAAAGGAGACACGCACACACACACACACATTATTTCAAGAATAAAATTTAGTCTCACAAAAGTTTAAATGATGGCAAAATCTATCATTTTCTTCAGGAATAGAGCACACCAGTAAATGCAGTTCATTTACAGTTCTGCCCATGTCATGAAGCCAAAGAAATCTACTCATCTCTGTTGCAGAGCTGTGAATAAACAGGAACTTCAGATAATTTCTATGCTCTACATTTCAAAAATAAATGAAAAAAGATTCTGATCAGCCTAGAATCCCTAAACCAAATTCAAATTAAAATTCAAAATAACTTTAATTATCCGTTAGGAACATCATTTGTGCAAAAGCGTCAGTGCATGCTCAGCATATAACCGGACAAACGACAAACACAGATTATGCAAAATACAAATGTAGCTTAAAACAGTTTAAGATGTCTGCCAAATGGGCATCTAAACAACTCATGTGATCTTGTGTATAAGATTTAGGTTCCCATTTCCTGTAACATATGTCTTTAATTTTTGCTTTCCCTGTCTAATGAGTTAAACAGGTTAAATCAAATCATAGTAATTCTAAATAGATTTTAGCTTCTGAAAGATATTGTAACCTCTGTAAACTGGCATTAATAAGCAGAACTGAAGTAACTAAATTGTTTACCTGAGGCAGAGAGAAGGGCTTACAAAAATACTGTTGAGGTTGTTTAGAGCATGGCTGCATCGGCCTGAACATATATATAAAAAAACATAACTTATATTATTGCCTTTTGTTTTTTAAGCCATAACCAAAATTCCACAAAAAAATCACTGATATTAAGCATTTAACAGATAGCATGGAAAGTAATAAAATAAAGAGTAACTTTCAGAAAACAATGATCTTTTTTTTGTTTTTATTATTTTATTATTATTATTTCTTTTTACATTATTTTAATTTTTAAAAAGCTAATTTACTGTTTTAACTAAAGCTGTGCATGTTTTTCCCACTGGTCACATAGCCACCTTTCAGCAGTGAGAGAGACTGATCTCCATTAGGATCACTAGATTAGCACAGAATAAAGCACTCGCTGTAATCCGTAGATCAGAGAACAACAACACTGTACTTAAATTTCTCCACTGTTTAAAAACATGCAATAAATGTAAGCGTGCAAAATCAAAGATTTTTTTTTTCTTCTCTCAACTTCTATCAAGGCACTCTTTTGAATCATATACATTATTTTACAAATCAATGAATCAATGTGTTAACAGCCATTAAGAAAAAAACAGGGCTAAATCATCCACTTACGCTGGTAGAGGAGGTGTGATCTTGACGGTTTTCAAATTGTCTGAAACGGCCCTGCTGACAGGTTCATATTTCTGAACATGGCAGACTGACTGTGATGAATGCAAAGATTTAATAATAATTGTTTCTATTTGTAAATATTATTACATTTTACTTTAACCAGGAGAGTCTCGTTGAGATTCAAAATCTCTTTTTCAAGAGTGTCCTGGCCAAGACAGGCATTAGCTCATGCAGTTTAGCATCGTTGAAGAATGACAATATAAAATCAAATTATGGACAACAAAAATTATTTTACAAGAATGCAACTTCACTGTGTAATTTGACATATTGGTACACAATAATGAATATAACACATTAAAGAGCTGCATGAGCATCACAGCTGTGTAAAATATGTTAACAGTAGTTTAAAAGCCAGAAAAAAGAGGGAACCATGATCCAATGCGAATGACAATATTTTGCTGCAGTAGCCTAGCCTATGACCCCCAGATCAACATAAAGATTTCACTTACTTTTGCAGAAGATAACAGGAGCGGACAGGTGTAGTTATCTTTGTGAAAGTATCACGGCTCTGGTGCCTCAAAGCGGGTACTGTGAGGTGCCCCTGCTTGGCTCTTTTGTGCAGAGCGGGCGCGGCTGTGGGTGAAGCTGCCTAATTTCAGGCGAGAGCCACCCTGACCAGAGACAGTTAAAGCGCTGCTCACTTCCTGCAGCCTGTTCTATTCTTTATTTTACTTCACACCTCAGTTCAGTGTCCTGAGGAGCAGCGCTGTTTGTGTGGTTGATGTTCATGTGACCTTTTAGAACTTTGGTTTGGCTTTGCCTGTTATACGATCCTTCATGCACATTATTAGTTGCATTTCAATTCTGATATTTAATGAAGATGACTTTTACTACATACGACCTATTGTATAGTATTATTATAGTATCATTCACAGACATGAACTTGATCCCCACATGTGAACTAAATGGAATGCAGGCAAGACATGATGGCCATATGAAGAAAATAATGATAATATTTTTCAGAACAGAGGTTTGAGGTTCACAGTGCTGTACAATGCTCAAATAATCTGTAATACATTGATACACATAATAAAACAATGTATGTAAAGAAAACAAATTAAAATATGCATTCTTTCAAATATCTAAAACCAAACAGATACTTAAATTTGGGCTCAATACAACAAGGCGATGTAAAATTAAGTACTAAAACACTGTTTTAATAAAATCTAGGACCTTACTTTTAAAGTGACTTGAGTTTGGAGATTATAATCTGCGCAGACTATAATAAAATATGTGACTGTAATATCTTCAGACAGGGGTCTGGAGGACTATGCAAAGGAGATGCACACACACACACACACACACACACACATTTTCAAGTATAAAATTTAGTTTCACAAAAGTTTAAATGATGGCAAAGCCTATTATTTTCCTCAGGAATAGAGCACACCAGTAAATGCAGTTCATTTACAGTTCTGCCCATGCCTTGAAGCCAAAGAAATTTATTCATCTCTGTTGCAGAGGTGAGCATAAACAGGAACTTAAGATAAATCATTTGTTCTATATTTCACAGCAGATGTGTGGTAAAAACAAATGTAAAAAGATTCTGCTCAGCCTAGAATCTCTAAACCAAATTCAAATTCAAAATAACTTTATCTGTTAGGAACTTAATTTGTGTAAAAGCGTCAGTGCATACACAATACATAAAAGGGCAAACAACAAACACAGATTAGACAACATACAAGTGTAGCTTAAAACAGTTTAAGATGTCCACCTATAGGGCATCTAAAGAACGTATGTGATCTTGTATGTAAGATTTAGATTCCCATTTCCTGTAACACATGTCTTTAATGTTTTGCTTTCCCTGTCTAATGAGTTAAACGGGTTATATCAAATCATAGTAATTCTAAATAGATTTCAGCTTCCGATAGATAATGTAACCTCTGTAAACTGGCATTAATAAGCAGAACTGAAGTAGCTAAATTGTTTACCTGAGGCAGAGAGAAGGGCTTACAAAAATACTGTTGAGGTTGTTTCGGGCATGGCTGCATCGGCCTGAACATATATATAAAAAACATAACTTATATTATTGCCTTTTGTTTTTATAAGCCATAAACAAAATTCCACAAAAAATTCACTGATATTCAGTGTTTAACAGATAACATGGAAAGTAATAAAAGAAAGAGTTACTTTCAGTATGCAATGATATATGAATATATATATATATATATATATATATATATATATATATATATATTTTTTTTTTTTTTACATAATTTTAATTTAAAGAAAGCTAATTTACTGTTTTAACGAATGCTGTGCATGTTTTCCCCACTGGTCACATAGCCACCTTTCAGCAGTGAGAGAGACTGATCTCCATTAGGATCACTAGATTAGCACAGAATAAAGCACTCGCTGTAATCCGTAGATCAGAGAACAACAACACTGTACTTTAATTTTTTTACTGTTTATAACAATGCAACAAATTGAAGCGTGCAAAAATTAAAGATATCTTCTCTCAACTTCTATCAAGGCTCTCTATTGAATCGTATACATTATTTTACAACTCAATGAAACAATGTGTTAACAGCCATTAAGAAAAAAACAGGGCTAAATCATGCACTTACGCTGGTAGAGGAGGTGAGATCTTAACGGTTTTCAAACTGTCTGAAACAGCCCTGCTGACAGGCTCATATTTCTGAACATGGCAGACTGACTGTGATGAATGCAAAGCTTGAAGAATAATTGTTTCTATTTGTAAACATTATTACATTTTTATTTAACCAGGAGATTATTGTTGAAATGAAAATTCTCTTTTTCAAGAGTGTCCTGGCTAAGACAGGTAGCAGCTCATGCAGTTTAGCATGGTTGCAGAATGACAATATAAAATCAAATTATAGACAACAAAGATTATGTTACAAGAATGTAACTTCACTGTGTAATTTGATATATTGGTACACAATAATTCAGATAAAAACATTAAAGAGATACATGAGCATCACAGCTGTGTAAAATATGTTAACAGTAGTTTAAAAGCCAGAAAAAAGAGGGAACCATGTTCCAATGCAAATGGCTACGTATTGCTGCAGTAGCCTAGCCTATGACCCCCAGATCAACATATAGATTGCACTTGCTTTCGCAGATTTCAAAGATAAAAGGAGTGGACAGTTGTATTTATATTTGTGAAAGTATCACAGCTTTGGGGCCCCAAAGCGGGTACTGTGAGGTGCCCCTGCTTGGCTCTTTTGTGCAGAGGAGTAGCGGGCGCGGCTGTGGGTGAGGCTGCCTTCCAGACCTGAGCCACCCTGACCACAGACAGTTAAAGCGCTGCTCACTTCCTTCAGCCTGTTCTATTCTTTATTTTATTTCACACCTCAGTTCAGTGTGAAGCAGCGCTGTTTCTGTGGTTGATGTTCATGTGACCGTTTAGAACTTTGGTTTTGCTTTGCCTGTTATACAGTCCTTCATGCACATAATTAGTTACATTTCAATGCTTATACTTCATGAAGATGATTTTTACTACATACAGCCGATTGGATTATTGTATCTTTCAAATTTCACAGAAATGAAATAGATGCCCACACATGAATAAAATGGAATTTATATGAATATTATTTAATTTGTTTATTTTATTTTATTTTATTTTATTTGGGGGGGCGGCGTTTGCAGGCAAAACATGATGGCCATGTAAAGAAAATAATGATAATCTTTATCAAAAAAGAGGTTCAAGGTTCACAGTGCTTTACAATGCTCAAATAAATCATAATATATTGATAGACATAATAAAACAATGTATGTAAAGAAAACAAACACAAAGATACATTATTTCAAATAGCTAAACAGACAGAAAGTAAAAATGGGGTCAATACAACGGCATTGTAAAATGTAAAGCTAAAACACTGTTTTAAAAGATGTTGGACCTTGCTTTTAAAAGTTACCAAGAGTTTAGAGATTACAATCTGCATTAATCTGCATTATAATCTTTCGATTCAACGTGAGAGAGTACATGCGCATGTACATGAGTTATGAGCGTGTGTGTAACAGAGTTATATAAACGTGTAACGGTGTCACAGGAGCATGTATGCAGCAGGGTTACATGAACATGCATGTTGCAGCAGGGTTACAGTACTCTGGGAAAAATCCTCCACCAACAGCTTTATAAGATGGATAAACTAGCAGAAACAGACAGCAGTTCTGTAAAGTTAAAGACAAAAAGAGACTCTTTCACCCTGATCTCCATCATTTCTCATTCTCTGCAGATTCTCTCCTCTGTGTGTTTTAATCCCACACTGAGGCCTCGTCAGCTCTCTGAAGCACAGAGTTTGTGTTGCTGGCTGCGTTTGTCACTCTCTGAAGGCTCTGCTCTGAGGTGAGACACAGGAAGAGACTCAGTCACACATAAGTGCGCCTCCAGTTACACTGTTAAAAGGGAACCAGAGTGGCCACACAGTCCCTTGCATTCCCTATCCACTCTGTTGTCCCAAAAAACGGATTCCTCTGTTGACTTAGTGGATTATGTATCACAGAATCACTTGAAGGTTTTACATTGAAGAAGTATAATTTTTTACATGTCAATTAAATCACAGTTAAATATGAGTTAGGTGTGTAGACCCCAAAATGTATAAACTACAATCAAAATGGTGGAGATGTACTCTATGAGGTATAAACCAAAAAGAAGCAAATAGCTTGCATTGTATATGAACTACAAACATGAAAATTTATGTCAAATACAAACATGTGTGCACAGAGTCACTGAGATGTGTTCCCATTGGGAAGGGATGAACAAGTTACCAGAGACCTCTAACATAAGTTTAATATGTCCCTGGTGCATCTGTTGAAGCTTTAGTTCGTCCATTTTAGTGGGATCTTAAATTTTAACAGTATGCTTAACTGTTCCATACGGGGACTGAGTTCACTTGGTCTGAAAATGAAAATGAAATGGTCTGAAGCCTCATACTGGTTGGGTTGGGGGGACGGTTCAGGCAGGTGACTATAGCCTTCCCTGGACTCCAACCAAAACTGACCTTCATCCCTATTCATAGAGTAAGAGAAGTGATCTCAGATCATGTTTCCTCTCTTCATGGTAAATGGTAAATGGACTGCATTTATATAGCGCTTTTATCCAAAGCGCTTTACAATTGATGCCTCTCATTCGCCAGAGCAGTTAGGTGTTAGGGGTTAGGTGTCTTGCTCAAGGACACTTCGACATGCCCAGGGTGGGGTTTTAACCGGCAACCCTCCGATTGCCAGACAACCGGTCTTACCTCCTGAGCCATGCCGCCCCTTCTTCATATCCAAGCTTTATCCATAATGGCCTAAAGACAAAACTGATCCTAGATCAGAACTATTCTCTGAGATGTTTTATGAAATGTAGAGTTGTGCTTGGAGGTTCTGGGCAAGTGAGTCATGCTTTCTAATCTGGATGATGGCTCCTGTGGTCTAGGCCATACACTGTAGTGAGTGATACTATGACTCAGATACTATGACTCCAGGGGTGAGAAAGTAAAGCCCTGCCATGTGTTTCTTCTGCCCATGAACTCATCCAGCTGATTTCACCAATTAGTTATGGCTGAAGAGTTGTGCTAATGAGCAAATCCTGGTGATTGGAACAAAATATTTGGGGACGACTTTCTCTCTGCTCCGACTACCACAATAAGATTGCGTAGTTTATGGGATTATTCCTGTCATTCAAATGACATAGGCCTAGTCAGCAAATCCACAACTTAAAACATACAGTAACAGCATCTCAGAATCTTGAGATCAATTAACACATAAATGAATAATAAATTCTGGTCCTACCTTGCACTGTGACCAGCAGAGCAGAAGCATTCTGAGCTCCAAGTCTGTTCTGTGCCTCACAGTAGTACTGTCGGTTGGCATCACTGCTGCAGGTCAGAGTCACTGAACTGCCCTCCGCTATTTCACCAGAGGGGCGCACTGATAATAAGATGCTCTTAGGAGGATCTGAAAGAGGAAATAACAGGTCCTGCAGTTTTATATAGATCTCACACTTACCTCAGTTAAAGTATGTTTCCTTTTCCTAAATGTTTCCAATGCGTCATTTTGCTTGACTGCTATTATTGCAATGCCATCTTTCTTTCAATTTTTATAATTAACGAAATCCGATATCATCTCTAAACATAATAACTTCCATTTCCTATCTGCAGGTTGCTCTTCTGCCCAGTTCTCATGTCTTTTATCGGTACATTAAAGTACAACTGCATCACCGCTTTTTCAAAATGAGTAACAAATGAGACTCAGTAAAGTGAAATAAATGAGTTTGTCCTCAAATACTCACAGAGAGTCACTGCTGGGGACAGGAGATTCTCATGACCTCTTACTGCACAGGAGTAGCTGCCTGCATCTCCACTGCTGGCTTTGAACTGAAGGTAGTTATGATTTTGATATTTCTGGGCGGTGTAAAACAGAGATTGTCCATTCTTGAGTTATTCAACAGAATTCCACATTGTACTGCACCGACAATAAATGTATGAATGCATATTACTGTAAATGGTCCAGTATTTCATTTCAATTAAAGATTGAAGTCAACTGAGACCCCAAAACCTCAATTTGTCTGATAATGGAATGCTTGTTCTCTTGGTTCTTGTGCATAAATTAATGTAAAACACACAAATGTGACCTCAAACACAACATCTCACACTGAGAGTCACGGCGGGGGAAACAAGATGCTGATTGTCTCTTACAGCACAGGAGTATCTGCCCGTATCGTCACGTCTGAATTTAAGGATTCTATAGGACTGGTAGAACCTGGAGTCTTCAGTCAGAAGCTGCTCATTCTTGTACCAAATGAAGCTGTTGCTCTCAGTCAGGTGAGTGCAGGTTGCTCTACAGGTCAGTTCCACTGTCTCTCCCCCTGACACTGTTCAGAATTTATATCCACCTTCAAACCTGAGTGGGTTAAAAAAGAAAACAGAATGTAACTCAACACACTTCTATTCTACATTAGAAAATCCAGCAAGGTGATAAAAATGATTTTTTTAATGGACATAATGTGCACTAATAATATCAATAACACAAGGAAACATGAGCAGAAAGTTGATGGTCACTAGGAGGATTAGGGCCATGCATTGCTTGTGCCAAAATGCTTTTTTTGTTATTTTTGCACAGTGGTGGTAAGTAACTAATTACATGTACTTTGTTACTGTACTTATGTAGGATATTGGAAACATTGTACTTTTGCTGAGTATGAACAATATTGGCAACTTTCACTTTCTGCTACACTACATCGATAAAGAAATTATGTACTTTTTACTCAAATGCATTTCCATTGACAACTGCCGTTACTTGTTACATTTCGTACAGTTGGTCGTCACCGAATTTTCTCTGCATTGGCTGGCATAACGTGGTGAAAACATGCAGTCATTTCCCACTCTTTTAAAAAATATCCTGACACTGTTCAGAATTTTTTTTCCACCTTCAAACCTGAGTGGGTTTAAAAAAAAAACAAATTTTTAAATCAAAACACTTCTATTCTACATTAGAAAATCCAGAAGGGGGATAAAATGATTTTTTTTTTGGACATAATGTGCAAATAATAAATAAAACACAAGGAAACATGAGCAGAAAGTTGATGGTCAATAG
>NW_026985878.1:0-9652 GCF_018555375.3 Anguilla rostrata
CTCGCCATTGTTCTGCCAATTGCTTTGCTTTTATAATCACACACACACACACACACACAATATATTAATATATATATATAATATATATCATATATTACATATTCATGTTTTGAAAAAGCGGCGGGAAATGTATGAAATCTTTATGATTGCTTTGTTATCTAGGCTACAAAATTTTTGAAGCGTACGATCAACCCCGATACAGTCAAGACTGGTCTGACAGTGTGTAAGAGGCGCAATATATATATATATATAGTAATCCTGAAAAATTTAAATAAAGTGTTGTGGCCACAAAGGATCAGAATTCATCCTATCTAAGATTACTAGCTGAAGTGTTGATCATGCTGATTCACTCATTATCCGAAAGAGCAAACAGAGCAATTTTCGAAAAACATTTTGTGTGTTTAAATTTTAGTGATGATTCTGACTGCAGCAATGAGGGGATTTTAACTGAAAAGTGGGCATATGAGACGCGTAGATTGAACAGACTTTGTGTGTTTACTGTAGACAAAGAACGGTGGAACGCAATACGCAGTGCAAACTTACACAGGATTGTGTTAGTGGACACAGCATACGCGGCATTGTGAAGAAAATCAACTCAAAAGGTTGTTGTAATTTGCATCAATAACTGTCATATGGGGACATAGAAACACAAGGGTTTAGGACACACAAAGTGTGACGTTTTTAGTCTTGTGGGCCCAGAATAAATATTGTTTTATATTTTAGAGACATAAATATTTTAATTGTGTGATAAGTATTGTTTTATATTATAGAACTA
The DNA here is from genome assembly GCF_018555375.3 of Anguilla rostrata. Lineage (NCBI taxonomy): Eukaryota > Metazoa > Chordata > Actinopteri > Anguilliformes > Anguillidae > Anguilla > Anguilla rostrata. The sequence continues at coordinate 776 of NW_026985878.1, forward strand.
TAATCATAGTAACTGAAAGAATTGAAAGAAGTGAAGGAGTTCATAGCTAATAGTGTCAGTGAATGTTTAACTGAAAAGGACAGGGCCTTCCCGTGAGAAGAGTGACTGAAAAGCAAAAGCCGCGGGTATTCAAAGCTTGTGGTTTTATCATTAGGAGTGGAATGTCAGGCGACTATTGGGTCGAGCAAAATAATTCCATGAGGAAGCAAAGCTGAGTGACACCAGGAGAGATGCGTGGCAACGGGATGCAGAAAGGCTACAACAGAGTGTAAATGAGGAAGTTAAAAATGGAGATGAGATGTGGGTGCGAGCAACATGTTTGAAGAGGTAAATGGCAAGTTTAGAGAAAATAATGCATGACCAGCAGCGAGAGTTGGATAAAAGGCAACGTGTAATGTTAGGTGTAAGAAAACACCTAAAGTTAGTCGTAGAGAAAAAGGCTGACGGGGTAGAAGTAGCAGCCGCATATGTATCCTTGGCTGAATTACAATCTTGTCAATATCGCGGTAGAGAACCACAACACAGAGTTGCCGCCGCAAACGCAACAACACAGTTGAAAATACAAAATGATCAGTGTATTATGTGTAAAGGATTTGGCCGTTGCGCCAGACAGCGCCCAATTCGATTCATACAGCCTGCTGGAACAGTGGAAACCAGACATCTATGAGAACCAAAAATAAGAATATTTTAGCCAGTAAATAGCGAGTAATTTTATCACTAAAGGGAGGCGTTTTTGCAAAGCATTTGTGGGGCGCACACATAGATAGAAAATAAACACCTTAGATACAATAGAAAAGCTAAATACAAATTACAGGGACAGTTAAGAAAGAGTAATAACTGTTGAAATTAGATGAACAACATTAAATAGTTCTGTTTACAGTGGTGTAAGCAGTGGTTCCCGAATAAAAATAAGGCGCCATCATATGTTTCTCTTTAAATGAAGAAAATATGTCTACAATAATTGAGATTCTAAAATAGATTATGTTTATGAACTGCTGTCAAAAATTAATCAGCATCTTAATATATTTGCATTTTATGGAAACAAAATAACTTTTGTACATTGTGGGAAGAGTGTCAGTGTCTTAGAGAACAGCATTGTGTACATATGAGTGGTGTGGACTGTATGGGTGTGTCTGATGCTAGAAGTGTTCGAACACGCGCGCCTGCGTCTGTAAACTGTTTTAGCCTGATTGAAACTGAATCTCAAATTATACATGTAGAGAGTAGTGTAGGGTGACTGTGCAGTGATCAACTAATCTACAGATTAGTTCATGTTGTGCCCACACTAATGCAGTTTAAACATTGCACAGTATGTTAAAAGAGAAATATGCTGTAATGCATATTGTGATGAGCTATGAGGCTGCAATACAGCAGGTCATGCAGCAGTGTCAGGAGAAGGCAGTGCTGAATTGTTTGGTTTTGGATGTGTCCAATGGTTTTTTTTTTTTCTCTGTTCCAGTGCACCTGAACAGCCAGTTTTGGTTTACCTTCACTGTGGGTGAAAATAATACAGAACTAAGACAAGGATTCCATAACTTACACATGTTGTTTAATCGAGCAGTGGCTGATGTGTTGGCTCGATGCCCAGGGCTAGAATCTGAGGGGATCCAATATGTTGATGATTTGCTTATCTCATCTCCTGACAAGGAGACTCACATGCAGGACCTTGGGATACTCCTGCAGCATTTGGCCACAGAGGGGTAAAGTGTAAATCTCACAAAGCGCAAATTGCACAGAGGAAGTTGTATATTTGGGATATTTAATTTCACAGGGGAATAAAAAACTGGCTGCTGACTACACTGAGGCAATAAGCATGTGCAATCGCCCAAACACCATTTGGGGGTACATAGAATTATGAGATTATTTAACTTTTGTCGGTTGCATATTTCAAATTACTTTAAAATTGTATAACCACTGAATGATTTATTGCAAGGGGCAGGAGGGCCCCATGATGCAATTGAGTGGATGTCGAACTGTGAGGTGGCATTCGCCACTTTGAAGCAAAAACTGTGTGGCCGTTCACTTTGTTCACTCATGGTTTGGGGGGGGCATATGTCTGTGGTGCTCACACAGAAGCACGGGGACCGGCAGTGGCTGGTTGCCTATTTTTCATCCAGGCTGGATGCTTACAGGTAGTAGACGGGGCTACGGATGCTGTAAGGCAAGCGCTGCCACTGATAGGAACACTAGATGTGGACCTTGTCGTGCCTCACGCAATCCTTGATATTTTGTCAGAAAATTTTTTAAAAAATCTTCTGTAGTCCACGTGGACAGGTGAAATGACTAAATTAAGTACAAACATCCATAAAAATTGAGCGCACTTCGGAGGAGTTCTGTCATAAATAGGGAATTTCATTATTTAAAAATGTGTGGAACCCAATAAGAACCAGGATACGAAATGATTGCAATGTCTGATAAATTTTCCTCTGTTGAACATGCATCTAAAACAAATAGTGATTTTCTCAAGCAAAATGACTTTTATGTTAGATGTATCAAAATAGAACGCAGCAGATATTCATTTGGCATTACACCAGATTATGTGTAGGAACACTGAATCACAGCTTCCAGGATAGCTCTGGAAGCATGATGAAAAAACAGGAGGGAAGTAGAGGAATGATGAGAATGAAATTAAAACCTTACATTAAAAAAAAAAGAAAAAAAAAAGAAAGGAGGTCATGCTATGAAAGTAGTTTTGTTAAAAACAAAAGGATGAAGTGAAGTGTGATAGAAAACAAACCTGCTTATTGTGTTTTACTATATGAAATGTATTTTTTATGTGTTAATAACAAAACTATGTCTGTAACTAATTGTGCAAAATAGAAAGATACTGGGAATGAGAAATCTTCGAGGAGGAAGATATGTGGATGAGCTAAGGGAGTCAGATATATAAAGTTCTGGGCGTCCTGCCAAGTTTCAACTGCAACAATTTTTGGGTACAAAAGGGAGATAAGAAGCTTGCTACAGGTGTCTGAGAAGGTCACAAATATGTAAACATGATTTAAAGGCCATTAATGCCATAGTGGACGCGGAAGTACCTGTAGTTCCAGACCCACACACGCTGTTGTCCAACATACCACCCGACACACGATGGTACACAGTTATTGATCTATGGGGGCACGGAGAAGCAATCTCCAATCTGCTGGAAGCCATGAAGCTTCCTGCAGCGTTAGCCATCATAAAATGCCCAGCGCATCAGAAAACAAACACTCTAATAGCACAGGGAAACAATCTGGCAGACGAGGTAGCACGCCGCGCAGCAGTGGGGCCTACCCCCATGGGAGCACTGATAGCAGAAGACCCGGCCCCTACAGGGAACGTGCTCTCCCTCATTGAGGCGCAAGACAAAGCGAGTGTATATGAAATAACTAAATGGGTAAAAAGGGGGGCAGTGAAAACAAAGGACGGCCCACACAGAGGGCTGTGGCGAGGGCCAGCAGGACATTTTGTAGCTCCTATATCCGTGGTCCGAACATTGATCAAAGATGCGCATGGTCAAGACCATTGCGCAAGGGGGGAAGTGGTCAAACGTATTCAGAATGCCTGGTGGTCACCTTATTTGGCAACAATGGTAGACCAGGCACTCAATGATTGCGAGGTTTGCGCGACATACAATAACAGGAAAGCATTTTCAGCGCCAATAGGGCATATCCCACCACCTGATGGACCATTCAGACACTTAATGATAGATTACGTGGACATGATTGAACGGGTCCAAAATAAAAGGTACATGCTAGTGGTGGTGGATAGATTCAGTAGATGGGTAGAAGCAGCACCCACAAGTAGCCCAGATGCTAAATCAGTAGCAAAATTTCTGTGCAAGGAAGTGTTTCCTAGATTTGGGATCCCAGATAAGATTAGCTCAGACAATGGACCACATTTTGTAGCTGAAATGATAAAAGTCATAATGAAAATGTTGGGAGTCAGACAAAGATTTGGGTGTGTATATCACCCGCAGTCGCAAGGAATGGTGGAAAGAGCAAACGGCAGCCTAAAAGCAAAAATCGCCAAGATATGTGCAGATAGCACAATCAACTGGGTGGACGCACTACCACTGGCACTAATGAGCATGAGAATGCAGACTAACAGAAGCACGCATCTAACCCCGCATGAAATGCTAACAGGAAGACCCATGCCAGTGCCGTACCTTCGTGGCCCATACAATGGGCCGGCACTGGAACAGCTTGAGAAAGAATTGTCAAGCTATGTACAGCATCTAACTGTAATACACAAGACCATTTTCCAACAGGTAAAAGGTGCCACCGAAGAAAGAACAAGCGACATCGCCAAGGATCTGAGAAAGATACGCCCAGGAGACTGGGTGTATATCAAAACATTCAAAAGAAAGTGGAGTGAACCCAGGCGTGAAGGACCATTCAAAGTTGTCTTGGCAACTCCTACTGCACTTAAGGTTGAAGGTAAAACTGTGTGGTTCCACCTTAACCATTGCTGTAGGGCACAAGGGCCAGAGCGCACATTAGACGAGGTAAGGGGGGACTTACGGGGAATAGAGGAGGAAGTAGATGGGGAAGCAGGACAAGGACCCTCTGAGGAAAGGCAGGATGAGGAAGGTGCACCTTCAGAGAGCAGGGAACCCTTAGGGGGTGGTGAAGCGTAGAGAAAGGACAAAGCGAGGGAAGAGGGCGTGGAGATCAGTAGTAATAAGGCCCCTGTGGCTGTTGTTAATATGCCCGATAATAGCCGCTACATCCATCAAACAAGACATCAGTAAAACTGCAAAGGGAAAGGGGCTAAATGACATACAGGCAGACCTACCATTAATGATGGAAAAACACCTCACACCATTAAGACAGTCCAACATGTTTTACCAATGGATGGAATATTCTGCAAGGGAAGTAACTGAGGAAACATGCATCACATGCTACAACCGCGGTACAAAAAGAATACCCCACGTGAAACCACTACCATTTACACAAAGGGAATGCAAAGGGACAGAAACTCAAATATGCCACTTGGAATGTCTGCTGTACTACATGGCAAAAGGACCAAAGCACCTAAAACCCGAGCCGCTTGAAATAGATGGGAAACGCAAACCAGCGGTGCCAATACTGAACAGCGACACAATGACTGATGGCTATGTGCGTACCGCGAGTGGAACGCGGTGGATGAACATAAGCAAATGTCGAGACATTCTTACCCCTGTAGACGAGACAATGGCAGAAATGGTACCACCAGCTATAGTAAACGAGGGGATTGAGTTCCCAATTTGTGTAGCTCAGAACCTTATCCCACAAATGGGACCCAGCGGACCTACTCTCCGGTACAGATATGCAGCAGACCCACAAGTCAACTGTGGTAAGTGGGACTGGAAATCTAATCGGGGCTGCACAACATCGGATGTGGCACCAATCAAATGCCGAGAGGTAGTTGACAGCTATGGATACGTATCCCGGCAGGTGGATGCCACAGGAGCGATACTGCAGGCTGTAATCACTGTGCCAGACTTTACAGGGGGAACTCGCCCATTAGCAGACGTATATTGGTACTGCGGTAATGGTACAAAGCTTAGAGCCACTTTGAAACAAGGTTGGAAGGGTATATGCGCTCCGGTAGGTTTGACGGGGCGATTGACCGTAATGAAGCCACGAGATCCAACAAGGAGAATGAAAAGAGGAGTGAAAGAGTGGGTTGAAGACAGTGAGGTGAGCGTGAATTGGGCCGGAATACCTGTAAATATGCCAAGGAGCCATAGAATACTAGGATTAGACTCCTCTGATAATCTTATAGCGTTTTTACCCTGGGTACAGATAAAAAGAAACGTTGAATGGATCAACTATTTATGGTACAACCAGCAGAGATTCATTAATCACACTGTAGCAGCTCTGCAAGGGATATCAGAACAGCTGCACGCCACCTCACTCATGACAGTACAAAATAGGCTAATACTTGATACAATGTTAGCTGAGGAGCAGGGGGTGTGTGAGAGTATTGGGGACGAATGCTGTACAGTCATTCCAATGCACACAGGAAAAGGGGGTAATATAACAACTGCATTAGAGGCATTGGAAAATTTAAGAAATGAACATGTAAAAAACACAAGGGGGGAATCCAGAGAAGGGTCATGGTGGGACTGGCTTAACATGCCATCATGGAAAACGGCTTTGGTAAAGATAGGGGTGGTCATGGGGACAGTACTGTTGATGTTGTTGTTTGCTACATGCTGTGTGATTCCTCTGATACAGTCTATGGTCAAGAGAATGATAGCTGCAGTGACTGGACAATTCCCACTGGTTACTGAACCAGACTCGGAAGCCCTCCTCCCTGAACTGGTAGCTGAAGAAGGACCTATGGTGGAGGAGGAACTGTCACCGAGGGGGGAAGAACCACTGCATGAGATCCAATATGGTACAGGGGAAGGGGGATGTTTTGTTGTAATTGTCAGGACCAAACGAGTATTGCGATCAACAAGGAAACCCGGTGAACGCCAGAGGTGGACCCTTGGACTGTCCGTTCGGAAACCCACTGTGCGAATGGGGAGTGAGAGCAGGTGCCGGATGGGAGTGTTGGGACCACCACCCACAAGCCGCTCGCGTGGTCAGGGATCCCCAGTTCTGGGACGCCTATGCCAGAGAGATCTGGGGCATAGGTCCCGGGGACGAGGGGGATGGCCTGCCCGATGAAGAATAAAAGAAACTCCAGTCACTGTGCATCGAATGTGCTAGCAACCTCTCCACAGTGATGACCCTCTACGGTATGTAAAGCACCTGGGTTGAAGAAACATGCTTTGACCAAAAACTTCACAAGATGACACAAGGACACACCAATAGCAAGAGTATCTGAGTGATGTGCTAGTAACCTCTCCTCAGTATACAAAGTGCTACAGCTCGCAAAGAGCTAAACTGGACGAAGTAGATGACCAGGCCACGGAAAAAGGGAAACAAACGGGGAACTGCAATCAAGATATCAACATAGCTGAGCACATATGGACTGATTGATCAAGAAGAAAACCGACCAGAATCATGATAAAAAGATCCATGTGACCATTTTATATAATTGTGTAATTATAAGCACATGTAACCCGTGGCTGATCTTATTACAAGTATATTCAGGCTTGAGCACGCAGTATGTATGTAAAATATGTGTTAGAGGGGAGGATCAGGGCTCACTGAATTTTGTTGAGAAAACACTAACCACGCTTTGCCCCACTGATGTTGTCTAGGCACCCCAGGCGGCACAGAAAGACTTCTATCCACCAGCATCAGCAGCGGTATCCGTGTGGGCGGGGGCCACACAATACACGTCCAAGAACACCTTAAGGGCGGTGAAGGGGGCTTACCCAAAAAGCACGCAGCATTGCTATGGGAGTCTGACGGTGGATGCAGGGGTGTGTCTGACAGGACGACAGCTGGGTAAATCGGTTTACTGGTGGTATACATGAAGCAACAGAAAGGCCGTATAAGGAGTCTGTTGAATTGTTTATTTCTCAACAAAGCAGTGAGGACTGAATACACTCCAGTAGATAAAGAATACACATGCTAATTGTATGGTTATTGAACATATGCATTTATATAAATATATAACCATCACTAACAGTTCCAGAAAGAAGGGAAAGTGAAATGACAAGAACGGTAAGGGACAGAGGCATTGAGTGGCTTTTACCCACTCCCAGCCAATTGGGGAGGGGATGTTTACCACCAATGTCTTGCTCTGCTGTTAGGTCTCCCTCCAGGTGACAGTCATCTTTTGATGATCGCTAAGGCCTGAGACAGTGTTTTGCTGTCAGGCCGGACGGAGTCTGACAACAGATCTTAGGGAAAGCTACCAAGTATAAACACTAACACATGTACCAGAGTCATATTAAGTAAAATGCTGGAAAACGCAAGAATCCTGATGCAGGAGGGTGATAGATGAATGTGATCAGACCAAACATGGAGTGTGCCACAAGGGCTACTCTCACGGGCTGTCATGTAGGGGGCGGCACATATGGTGCCCCGCAGTCTCTGCATTGATGTTAAAGCTATGTATTGGTCAATTTAGTCCGCATTTAGTTATGTTCCTGCACCAAGTTGTCTGCACTGCTTATTTTACAAGTAATCACAATAGATATGGAACTTAGAAGTTCCAAAGGGGGGAATGTGGGAAATAAATTTAGATGTACTAAAAAACACAAGCCCATTGTATGAGGAAAGATATGTAGTTAGAGAGCACAGGCCCAGTGTATATGGGAAAGGAGTGCATCAATGAGCACCAGCTGTCTCCCCCCTAACGTATCATCCGGCTAGCAAAGGAAGAAAGATACAGGTGGACCAAGGTCGACCTAGGCAACCAAAATGTGGGAAATAAATACAAATGTACTCAAAAAACACAAGCCCATTGTATGGGGAACCGGCAGCAGGGGAACGCTTCATACTAAATAGATACAATAAGAACAAACACGTAATACACACATAATTTCTGCCCTGCTGACTAAGCTGTATAAAGGCGCCTTTGTGAAACTAACGGAAGCTTCTGCCTTTTTTGGAAAATGTGTTATCAGAATATGTGACTTATGATAGAAGGGGGAGGGTGAGACAGGCGGGAGACGAGCACTAGGGAGGGGCTGATAAACAATGGTGTCCGAGAATTGGGTGTCAGATAAAAATAATGATGTCAACAACATTACGTAATTAACAAAATTAAATGGGAAGTACTAGATTTAAGCTACACAACAGGAGGAGTTAGAAAAATGGATATAAGAGGCAGTTGGCCCGAGGGGAGTGTGTGTGTGTGGGTGTGTGTGTGTGCGCGCACATGGTGTGTGTTTTGGAAATGCTTGGAGAATGATCTGATGTATTGTCTTTACTTATGAGTGATTGATAATTGTACTGAACTGCGCAGATCAGCCCGGGTTATTTTATGTAATATTTGATTTACTAACAA
>NW_026985879.1:0-9417 GCF_018555375.3 Anguilla rostrata
CATTATTATTGAGGACTTCTGGGCATAGCTAAGCCATATGTTTGCTGATAGACCTATCTGACATCGTTTTCTGGAGCAAAACAGAGACAGTAAATCAATGACAGTTATATCCGCTTCTGTCTCCATCTACTGAACATAGATAAGATTTCATCATTGCTATGTAAGTATTACTGCTCAAAATATTTCGGTTATTACGTTATTTTAGAAATTGAGTGTCTTTAAATAGGTGAGTGGTATTATGTAATGTGGATATTTCACACTGTAATGTAAGCGTTAGTTAGTAGTGTAATGGTTTTTGTGACGCATACAACAGTGATGAGGAGAGTGTTGAAACATTGCCAAAACGTGGTGGACGGCTGAAAAATGTTTTTATATCGTCCCATTCCCATACAAGAAAACATAGGAGTGTACAGAGTATAGAAATAGGCTACATACAAGAGTTAATTATTACACATTTAGGTACTGTGCAGCATTGTGTGACTATATGTTTGCATTATGTTTAAATTATATCTATGTTTCATCTTAAACCTTCATAAGGGGCTCATATGCTTTACAATGGACAAAAAGCATTATATTCCTTTTTGGAGAGATTTTGGATTTGTTTCTGGACCCTTAGCTATTTTAGACCAGTGTTAATAATTTAGACATTGTGGGTAGATTTGGAGATGCTGGGTACACCGCTTAGTTTTTGCTTCATAGGTCTTTAGTAGTTCTACATATCCACCCTTAGATTTTATGAACTTGTGGTCAAGAAGTTTTTGATCCACGACATGTATACTTTAACCCGCAATCTCCCAGTATTTCATTGCGAACTAAAAAAGGAGCAAATTCATTTTAGATTTTTTGCCTTGACCATTGCATTTGTGGCACTTTATTTCTTACAAAATTATGAATATAAAGTAATATAATTATTACTAGTATTATAAATGGTACAAATGTATTGCTTCATTTAAGACATTTTTCTAGTCTCTGTGGTGTTCACGTCTGGAGTTATAAAGCTTTAAATAGAGTAACCCCTAAATGGGCAAGGATTTACAGGTACTCTAGTGGGGGAGTGGTTGGGGTGGAGTTAACTAGCTATTGTTCCCACCCATTATCTCCCTGTGAGAAGTGTGAAAAGTTCAAGATCTTTCAAGGGGATTTTCTCTGCTACTTGATTTTAGGAGTACCAACATTCAAATAAGCATATCTTCTTAAACTATTTTCAGATTTCAATGTATGACACATCATTTGCACTTTGGTAATCTGTAAAAAACTGAAAAATGACCTTGCCCTACTTGCGGACCAAAACACCAGCACCTGTCACATATGTCCCAGCAGGTTTTGCATATGAGAAAATAACAACAGTGTGAGAGAAATTAGGGTGAAATTATGAAATTTCGGAGTTGAAACAATATGTTTTTAGCAGAATGGGCATGTAGGTGAAAGTTGACATGATCACAGAGTATAGTGCGAAGTAAATGGAGTGACCATGAGCGAGCTTATATTCCTTATCGAACGGTATATATAACAGTCGCTATAAAGTGCCAGCTGTTAAAGTGGGGGGTTAAGTAACATGTGAAATCTATTGCACTGCTGTGTTTTTTTCATGTTTCAAAATCATGTTTTTAAATGTAATATTTTAATGGGGAGTTGCAGAACGTACATACGTAGTAATTGTTTGTATGTGGCTAGATAGAGAACAGGGCGAGGTAACATGATGTAGAAACGTGGCGTTTGCTGATAAGAAGGTTTTGTACAGTAGCCAAGTGAAGAAATGTAGTTAGTAGAAATGGCACAGCTGTGAACTGGTGTAACTTTTTGATAAAAGGATTACATTTGCCATCATGAAATGCATATGGGTGGCCATGAGTGAGTTTTGGTAATGGAAATATAAGCGTAAGAGAACGTTAGTGTAAAAGAGGAAATTATCTGCCTGAGAACGAGGCGGGATTCAATCGTTCAACCGGAGGTTTACCAGTCTGTCACTTTGTTAGGGCAGCACCGTGACATAGCTATGCAATGCGTGAAATATCATTAGCAAACCTGTCCGTGGTTTTAAAGAAGAACACAGGCGAGTTAGCACAGAAGAGCTCCCGTTGAATCCATATGGCTTTGCAATATTGTAGCCGGTTAACAATTGAACATGCAGACGGTACGTTATAATACAGTTCGGGGAACGGCTGGTAGATATGGTGCAAAAGCAATAATTGAGAAGTAGTAGACAATTATTAGTGAGGGTAAAAGCAGGTTAAAGAAACGCGTTCCTAGCTGGGCTTGAACCCCCAACCCTGTGTTCCCAAACCTGTAACCTTACCCACTAGGCCACAGGCGGGCTAGCTGTTTGTACTGAAAATGTTTCAGAGTAAAAAGGTATGGGTATTTTGCGTGTGTATGCAAGACGCCTACTGCATGTCCCGAAAAGGGCTGTGGCCCACGCGATCTATCTGGAGGACGTGCACCACTTGTAATGTGTCTCCAATTGCACCAAGTTCGTTTTAGATGTACTGGCTAATTATATCTGTCTCGGGAATTTGGATTTATGAGATTGCTAATAGCGTAATCAACTGTATTTAATACGGGTGACGCACACAACTGCTGTGAATTACAGGTTAGTATTTGATCAATTATGTTTAAATTGTATCCAATGCCACAGCGTCCGTGTTGGATGGACTGGATAATTATTTCTGTGTCGGGAATTCAGATTTATGAGATCGCTATTCGCCTAACGAACTGCGGCAGCGCATTCCGGTGCCCACGCGATCTATCTGGAGGACGTGTACCACTTGTAATGTGTCTCCAATTGCACCAAGTTCATTTTAGAAGGACTGATGATTTCTGTCTCGGGAACTTGGATTTTGAGATCGCTAATAGCCTAATAAACTGTTTTTAAAATGGATGACGCACACACCTGCTACCGAATGCAGGTGCTTCTTCGTTCACTGTGGAGCCCAATCGCCCCTTTTATTTCCCCCAGGTATTTAAAAGGCCTTATTATTCATTAAGCCAGCTGCATTCAAAATCCGTTTTAGAAAGACGCTATGTCTACGCTACGCGAACACACCGTTTTAAAAGCGTGACAGTGCTAGGCAGATGAATTTGACTGTCATATGGTTTACATATGGTGTTTTTATTAAATTATGTTGTTGTGTTGCAGAATCAGGAGGCTTTTGTGGCAAGCAGGGAGCATCAGAATTAGCTTTAGGCTACTCAAGAGCAGGACTGTATGCATCTTAACCCAATCCCTCCTCGTCAACACACTTTCCCCCACGTCACATCCTTACTAGGGTAGTCTTCCAACTACTCTCGGGAAAGTAATACAGTGCCTCCTAGTGGTCAGAATACACTCAACCTGTAACATCTATTATTGAACACAACAAATTGCATGGTATGAAACGGGAAGGAACTACTTTTTCTTGATAAAATCATTGTTTTCATAGATCTTACGACCAGAGGTTTTTGCTTATCAACGGTGCAAATACAACTACAAACCAGAGTGTCTGCATAACGATGGTCCAATTAGAACTACGAACAAGTTTTGCTTGACAACGGTAAGATAATATGCCCAAACGCCCGCAGAAGAACATTTCACTTCCAGCTGATTAAATCTATAAAAATCAATAAATATAAAAGCAAACTCATATTGTCATTGTTGGTACACGGCATGAAATTGATGTGAAATTGCAGGGAAATTCCTACAGTAACCTGCTGTTTTATTGATATACGGCACATTGCTGAAGCATTGTGGGCGTTTTGCTCTTAACTGCATAACACCGTTTGAATTTGCAGTAATTAACTGGAAATTGCAATGCATATTGGGAAGCCGTTGGTTAGTAGTGGCGGCAGGGAATTTGCTAACAAAGCAATGCCAAGTTTCGAGTGTCACACCTAATAGGCTACGCGAATTTAAAAGTAATTATATCACAATTTGTTCGTTTTTGATTTCCAACAGAATACGTTGATCTGTATTTCACATTAATTTTCTTGTTCTTTTCCAAGGCAACCCTGTATTTCGAGTATTTTTTGTTGCAGCTGGCTAGAGTGTCGCCGGATTGCGCAGGTAGGCTACGTGCGTTTCGAATTCATTAAACTAGTTAGTATCATAACGGCCAATCATTCGCCAGCGATAGCTTAGTATGAAAGCATGTTTCCGTGTCAGTATTGTGGTCACCAATGCTTAACGAAGTATGCGTTTGTTAGGCATGTGAAAGTACATGCGAGTCTTCCAGCCGCGTCGTTTAAATGCGCCTTCTTTGATTGCACCCGTTCGTTCAGAAACATGACGCGGTTGGAATGTCATGTATATCGAGAGCATAAAGATAAGAGGAGAGCACAGGTAACTGCAATCGAGTGTGTATCTTGTCATGTAGAATTTTGCAATGTTAGATGCAATGATTTATCCAGTTTAAACTCTCATTTGAAATCTCATATCGGAGAGCGCAGGGCAGTTTCTTGTCCATTTCGTCAGTGTGGGAGAACGTTTTCAGTCGTCTCTTCCTTTATTTCTAATTTTTCCACAGTACACAAGTCTTGTACAGTATCCAGTCTTCTGGGCCATGTAACAGTAGGAACAGAGACGAGACTAACGGCAACCAATGAACAAGTTGAGGGTGTTTCAGTGTTGGAGGGGGATTTGACTGATGATAATGAGGGAGACCAAGCAGCGGTGCTGCCAGAGAGAGCAGATGAATCCCTTTTCTTGAACAATTTGGCTTTCTTTTATTTAAAGTTGCAGGCAAAACTTTTACTGCCAGCATCAGTCATACAGTCTATTATTGAGGATTTTCAAGCAGTGCATGATATCAGTCAGTCTCATTTACTTCATAAGTTGGACGAAAAGCTGGTATCATTGGATATCACTGACAATGAGAAAGAGAATGTCATAGAGGTTCTTAAATCCGAGGATTTGTTTCGGGCATGCAACACTGGTACCTTGAAAACTGATCAAAGACAAAAAACAGTTTTTAAAAATCAGTTTAGATACATTGAGCCAGTCCCACTTTATCTTGGAAAGAACGATTCAGGGAAGGAATGTTTTGCTCAATACATTCCGTTAAAAGATACACTTCGATCACTCTTTCGGTGTCAGTCGGTCAAGCAGCAAACACATAGCTACAAACAAGAGATACAGTCTTTGTCTAGATCAAGAGATGTCTTGGAAGACATCTGGGATGGTAGCGATGTGGCAGCAAATGTACTGTTTAAGAAGTAGGAGAAATCTCTTGGTCTGGTATTGTACCAGGATGCTTTTGACGTGGTAAATCCGCTACTTTGATTTAAATGGTATAGTCTTACCTGATGGACATGTGTACCGAGGAACATTGTGTGCCATAGCTGGAGATAATCTGGGATCACAGAGTGGCTTTAGTGAAAACTTCATCGGTATGGCCGTTATATCGGCCATTATTTGACTTTTTTGACCACATCTGGATCGGCAGTTATGCCGCCGATGTGCCCCGATTTTTTAATAAGTATAATAAACAAAAAAAAAAAACAATGATTATTTATCTGTACTTGTCTGTTCGAAAGTTGTAATTGCTATTTACTAGAATTATCCAGTAGAGGGAGCTCTAATACAAGTGTGAACTGCAGCAGCTGACGCGCTACTTCTCTAATAAGACGTTTGTTACTCGTGCCTCATCCAATATTCTCCACTGCAAGACTTGTCTGCACAGATTCGGTTGCGGCAATAAAGGTATGTATATTTAGTGAAAGTTTTTAATTAAATGCGATTATACGACCACTATGTTTATCAATCCTCATTATCAAACGAGCGAGCTAGCTAACATATTTGGTTCACTTTAGCAAGCTAGCAAGCCTTTATGAACTGGAAGTGAGCACATAAGCAGTGTAGGATCTACATTTCCAGAGGACATCGTTGTATTCTCAAATAAATAACCAACCAAAATAAAATGGTGATTGAATGTTTCACACATTTGTTTTTTTTTATTTATCTGAGATAATGATATTGGCTACTATATGATGTTGTGTAAATAGCCAAGGCGTGATTGCAAGCGAGTGTCATCTTGTCACGCGTCATCGTAGCAAGCTAACCAGACAGTAAAAACGCACATAAAACACTTCTAACATGAATCATTTTAAGCCATGTTATCTAGCTTTGTCGTGATAACATGAGAGAAGGATTGCTGTTGGAGAAGTGAATCAACCAACAGTTAGCGCGGGTAACCTGCACGAAAGCGCATTGTAGTTTTTTTCCCCACGTATTTCATCCAGTCAATTTAATTTCATCTAACGTTACACTTGATTCACTCTTTAGCTCCGCTAGATAATGTCTTACTCTTTGAGATCATGTAGTAGAAATACAATAAGAAAATATAATTAATTTAACTTACTGAGAATATATAATAAGAAATAATGAGGCTGTGTCATAGCTAATGCGTTATTGCGAGCGAATGTGTCATCTAGTCACGCGTCAGAGCGCATTGTAGTTATTTTCACCGCCTAATTCTTATGGACAGGGAAGCTCGTTAGATAGTCTTAGTATTAATAAAATAAGAAAATATAATTAATATACTGAGAATAGATACTAAGAAATAATAATAACAAATTAATAATAATAACAACAACAATAATAATAATTATATTCATAAAAATACATGTTTGAAACTGGAAAAGGGTTTTTTTACATTACTTTTTTATAGATGTTGGAAAAGAAAGGAGTAAAAGCAAGGTGTGGAGTTATTTTGATTTCACACTTAAATATGGTGTTAATATATATATTGTAAGGCCCACGGGAACAGGCATAGAGTGGAATTTCCTCTCTGACTGTCGTAAAGCAATTCGCCAGGTGCAGTGTCTGATATTGTCGGGACAGAGTGGCCCGTAAGACCTTGGCATCTGGTTTTGCGACAGTTAACAGGT
Organism: Anguilla rostrata; assembly: GCF_018555375.3. NCBI lineage: Eukaryota > Metazoa > Chordata > Actinopteri > Anguilliformes > Anguillidae > Anguilla > Anguilla rostrata. The sequence continues at coordinate 6,862 of NW_026985879.1, forward strand.
GACACCTCTTTTCTACGGGAAAGCAATTCTAAAATTACCCCAACGTCCTGGAGGTTTCAGATGGCAAGTAATAAAATCACATGATAGAAATGGGGCAAATTGCTCAGGACAGTTGAGGGACAGCCAAAGTGCCCTCACCTGGTATCACTGGGTAACTTGTCTCCCTACCTTCATAAGGAAAGAAATTTACTCAAGCACGCTTTTTGTTAGGAAATAAATCCAGATTTGGGTTGAATACATTGCTACACTACACTATGCAATCTTGATACACTGTGGAAAGACATTGTACAATCTCTTACATGAACCAACTGCCAACTCTCAGTTATTTCATGTTTTTCAGAGTTTTCATGACAATCACAAGAACAAATATTCATATTTGGTATGGTTTTTATGGTCTCTGTGCGAGTGATGCTCTGGTTTAGGTTTTAAAACCAGCAAACCTATAGAAAATCTATTTTTATAAATTTGGAAGTAAACTGTATTTTTGGGACACTCCTCCTAGTAATTCCATCTGTCTGATCCTGTCTGAACCAAATTCCAATATTCCCCTCCAAGTAAATTTATGGTTTTATGAGCCTTTTGTGGCGACATCCACCTGCCTGCGCTGGGTTCTTATAGGAGAGGAACAGGGCCCTCTGGGAGTCTGCAATCAGACTTCCCACACAGGACTCTTTCTGTGTGTAGACTGCTGTCAGGTATGCTCATCTTTATCTTTGATTGTTAGACTATTTTCTAAATTCTGTAACTACAAATTGACTATTTTAAGTGTATAACCTACCTGACATTAAAACTGTTAATGACTTGATTTTTGTGGTCTTGGTCAATGTTTCGTTCTTGTAACAGCCCTCTAAGTCGGTTTCCCCCAATTATGACTAGGGAACTGCCCGTTGGACTTGTTTGATCACCAAGTTTTCAGTTAAGGCGGGACCGTCAGCAGAACCAAGTTGATCCTGGGATGACCAATATTGGCCCTTTCGGAGTCCCTGAACCCTAATTAGGTTATACTCCCCATGAGGGAAATCTCACAACCGCTGTGTCGTCTGCAAACAGCTAGTTAAATTGTCGTTACGGGCGCATCCGCGGTGCGTACCGGGTGAAACTGCGTTGACCCTCGGTGTAGAACTTCAGACGAACTGAGTTCCATTCTAAATCAAGCCTAAATTCTAATTTGGAACATAACTTATTAATTAATATGGAGTCAGATTATCACGAGGGTAAAACCTAGTAACTGTTACGCTTTCTTGCTGTGGTCATGGATATATTTGATGTGTTGTTCCGCGCATTTGTGAATATTCTGATGCTCCCATTGGGATATTGACAGTCCGGCGACAGATCGGATATATCTCTGATGACAGCATAGCCCCGTTTGCGAACGGAGAGTAACCTGAATGCTACTGATCCGTTTCGGGCCAGTTTTAAGCGGGATATGAAGCAGCGCCTTCATATCTAACCCGTGGCAACGGAACCAGTGCATTCTTAATTATAATTGTGCCCTGTTCTTACGAACAGAGGAAACATAACTAACATCTCCGGTTTTGAATCACACCAGCCAAGGGAGAACACGCGGTGCCTTCCCCTCCAGCTACAAACCCTCATTGGTCTAGCTGTGAGGTGTTTACAATATTTAATTTAATATCATCTTTTACTTTTTTTATCTAAAAAGTTTTGTGTGTTTATTTTTATTTTTATTTGTTTGCTTATAAGTTTAATGTTCTGAAAATATAAGTTTTTCAAATTGATTTGAAAATGTTGCACTTTTTGACAAAATATCGGTCAAAACATCGGTAATCGTGGCTGGACTCTCCAAAATCAGGATTGGCACGGACCCAAAAAACTGGCATCGGTCGGGATCTATTATGTACTGTTGGCCATGTCAATTTTTGTCATCTCCCCTTTACAACAGGTGAAAAAAAAACAATTGCATCATCAAAGACAGCGTCGCTGCATGCAGCATAACGTAAGTACATCAAAACTGTCATGGAATTAAATTTGATTTGATTCCAAATTTATCAAATTAACCCACTTCCATGTGTCCAACTTGGTCTGCCTCCTTTTCTGGGCCAATGACTTATTTTAGGTATTCGCATTGACTTAGCTCTATACCCAAGTCATTTTGTCACAAATCAAATTTTCAAGATAGAGAACTGAATGGACAGCTTAATCACTTCAAGGGACCTTGGCAATGGCGCCAGCAATAAGCCATGCGAAATGAATCCAGGAAGTGAGAAATTAGTGGACATGCTGTCCAGAATTGGGGTTTCCCTTTGACTTCTGCCTCTCTTGATTGGACAAAAAAATTTTAAAAACCCGTTGAAAATGAAGTTTGGCAATTTATGTTGCAGCTAAGGCAAAAGTTGAAATTGTTTGTGCTCTTTCCATTGCAACTAGCCAGATGCCTACTTGAAAGTCCTTATTGAGGGTATTTGCCAAGTCGACAGTATTGTTTCTAATCACCCACTTAAGCCCAAACATCATCATATACGTCACTATCCCGAACTTATACTTGCTTTGGGCCTCTTATTCGCTCTTGGGCCCTTGGGGTTTGAGTAAACACAC
>NW_026985880.1:0-9618 GCF_018555375.3 Anguilla rostrata
GGGGGGGTGGAGGTGGGGTTGAGTTCTGTGTTCCTGAGGGGGGTGGGGATTATTTATCTGTTCCTCAGGGTCATGAGTTCTCTGCTCCTGAGGGGAGGCGGGGGGTGAGGGGGTGAGTTCTGTTTTTTCCTTTACGTTTTGTCTGTGATTCAATTGTTGGGTTGATGCTGCCTCATTGTAATCATAATTAATTAGTTTCCAGTGCCTCAAGCTCTGTGCATGTGTAGTATTTGTCTCATTAACATGTACTTTTAAAACAGTGTATGAATAAGTTTTTATTGTACATGTGTGATAACAGTAGATGCCTTATAAAAAGGCTTTAGTTTGGAGGCCCAAGAGTGCATCAGTGGTAGGTTGCATTTGATGCCCAGGCTGCCAGTTGAATAGCCCTATTACAGATAACATTAGGATTGCACTCTTTATACCAAAAACATGAACCTGGGTAATTTAATGGCGTTTGTTTTTTAATATTATATTATTCTTCATATTATATTTTGGTTGCAATTTCTGGTTTTATTATTTCTCTTTCTGTGTTTGGGAATTTTTGCCTTTTAATAAACTTCGCAGTGGTAGATGGCTTATTAGGGTGACGGTAGATGGCTTGTTAGGGTGACGGTAGATGGCTCATTAGTGTGACGGTAGATGGCTCATTAGTGTGAGCGGTGACGGTAGATGGCTTATTAGGTGACGGTAGATGGCTATTAGTGTGACGGTAGATGGCTCATTAGGGTGACGGTAGATGGCTCATTAGGGTGACGGTAGATGGCTCATTAGGGTGACGGTAGATGGCTCATTAGGGTGACGGTAGATGGCTTATTAGGGTGACGGTAGATGGCTTATTAGGGTGACGGTAGATGGCTCATTAGGGTGACGGTAGATGGCTCATTAGGGTGACGGTAGATGGCTCGTTAGGGTGACGGTAGATGGCTCATTAGGGTGACGGTAGATGGCTCATTAGGGTGACGGTAGATGGCTCATTAGGGTGACGGTAGATGGCTTATTAGGGCGACGGTAGATGGCTCATTATGGTGACGGTAGATGGCTTATTAGGGTGACGGTAGATGGCTCATTAGGGTGACGGTAGATGGCTTATTAGGGCGACGGTAGATGGCTTATTAGGGTGACGGTAGATGGCTTATTAGGGTGACGGTAGATGGCTCATTAGGGTGACGGCAGATGGCTTATTAGGGTGACGGTAGATGGCTCATTAGGGTGACGGTAGATGGCTCATTAGGGCGACGGTAGATGGCTCATTAGGGTGACGGTAAATGGCTTATTAGGGTGACGGTAGATGGCTCATTAGGGTGACGGTAGATGGCTTATTATCCGACTTGCTCGTTGGGAGCAATTAGGGGTTAGGTGTCTTGCTCAGGGACACTTCAACACACCCAGAGCAGGGGATCGAACCGGCAACCCTCCGACTGCCAGACAAACGCTCTTACCTCCTGAGCTATGTCGCCCCATAAAAAAACACTAAACAATCAAAGTTGATATTGAAGGTTTGGTATACAACATGTTGTGCATATGGTCTTGAATAACTTACAAAAATGTATAAACTTGCTGTGTGTGGAAAAAAGCCATGGCATGGTATGAACCTGCCAAATGGGGTGACTTTCTGATGAAACACAGAATTTACATTTGCACATACATCATGGTTCTAGCTCTAAATCAGAGTTAGCCCAATCCAAATATATGGTCATGCATTCTAGCAAATGCTCCAAATATGAAATGATGAAAGATACACTTCAGAGCAAAATGTGGTATGCATAATCCTACACAACGTATTAAACTGAAGGTCGTATGGGAAACACTAATTACATTAGCAGTATTGCTCTTATTATTGCATTATAATACCACCCAGACATTAGGCCTGTATTCATGAAACATGAATCTATGATCTGAGACACAATATACAGAAGATTACATAAATTGATCTCATAGATGCACTATAACTGATACAATCCTCAAAATGAAATTCTGCTTCACAAACAATAGTGTTTTAACCCCAGACTCTGGAGGTGGTGCCAGAGTGCTAATGAACATGATAGCCTCACGTTTCGGCTGGTATTCACACATTGGGCCATATTCTAAATATTTTGTCGTCATATGTAGAAAGACTGCTAGCTTTAATTAGGCTACTGGCTCTTGGCCCCTTTACATTACATTACAGGCATTTAGCAGACGCTCTTATCCAGAGCGACTTACACAACTTTTTACATAGCATTTTACATTGTATCCATTTATACAGCTGGATGTATACTGAAGCAATGCAGGTTAAGTACCTTGCTCAAGGGTACAACGGCATTGTCCTTACCTGGGAATTGAACCGGCGACCTTTCGGTTACCAGCCCAGTTCCTTACCCACTGTGCCACACTCCGCCCCTGTTAATTGTTCTTTGAAGCTATATTGTCATTAAAGTAAGTGTGTTGTGCTCCTAATAGATTTCAATGAGTGTGATGGGGGATTTTGTTCTAAAGGGGGTGGAGGTAAATGACAGTAATACAGGACGCTTGGATGTGTGTGAAAGGCTTTAATTAGGCACACAGCCCATTATCCTTTCAGCTGCCCAAACGACAGAACCTTCCGCTGGTACCTCCAGAGCAGTTCCCCTCAAAGGAAGAGGTTCTCCATTCAGATGTTCACCATGTCTGACCACTCCCACATCTACCTTCACTGCCTGAGCAGAATATGCAGCCAAGATGAGAACTGCACAACGGTAACTCCCCACCACTGCAATCTGTACACAATGGTAACTCCCCACCACTGCAAACTGTACACAATGGTAACTCCCCACCACTGCAATCTGTACACAATGGTAACTCCCCACCACTGCAATCTGTACACAATGGTAACTCCCCACCACTGCAATCTGTACACAATGGTAACTCCCCACCACTGCAATCTGTACACAACGGTAACTCCCCACCACTGCAAACTGCACACAATGGTAACTCCTCACCACTGCAATCTGCACACAATGGTAACTTCCCACCACTGCAATCTGTACACAACGGTAACTCCCCACCACTGCAATCTGTACACAATGGTAACTTCCCACCACTGCAATCTGTACACTTCTGGGCAAAACAAATGGGCCAAGCCCAAAATGGCAAAATAGTAAGCTTTTAATGGTCTTAACAACAAATCATTGGTCAGGAAATTAGCAAGAATGAAACAAATAGATAAAGTACCTTATTATGAGAGAGCTTTTCCCTTTGATTTCTTTAAATGTTTAAGCCTTGTGGGTAAACTTGCGGACATCTTTTTACAGAAAGAAGAGTCAATGTTGTTCCATTCAATGTTGAGGGCTTCAAACAGTTGATGAGTAGTGGAAAACTGTTTCCCGGTTAGTTTGTGTTTTAATGCGAGATCAAATATTCTCTATAGGGTTCAAATTTGGACCAGGCCAAAACATGAGCCTGATGGACTTGTTCTCAAGCCACTTTTTGGTGGTCTTTGCAGTGTGGGCAGGAGCATTGTCTTGTTATTTTTCAATATCTGATCGTTCCTCTTTAGAAAACAACTTTTCAGTTGTGGGAAGCAAGCCTTTCTGCAATATTCTCCTGTATTCCAAAGCGTTAATTGACTTTTCACAGTGAAGCAGCTCACCAGAACCAGCAGCTGAAAAGGCTCCCGACACCATGACACCTCTTCCTCCATGCTTAACTGTGGTAGAGATGCATTCACTATTGTATTTCTCACCAGATCTTTGAAGACACCTCTCTGGAGCATCACCATGCAACTCAAAACATGATTCATCACTCCACACAACTCTGCTGAACCATTCTGAATCAAACTTTCCATATTCTGCCAAAAACTTAATTCTGTCTTTGATGTTTTTCTGAGACAGCAATGGCCTTTTAACACATCTTCTATACACACAACCTGCATTAGATAACCTTCTGGTTATTGTTCTTCTCGAAAGAGTCTTGTTTTCTGAGGTCTTGAATTTTGATGACAGTTTTTGTAGGCTTTTTTTTCCTGTCTTTGAGAACTATAAATTTCAGCAGGTGGTCATCCCTGCATGATGAGGCTTTGGGCCTTCCAGATCCTTTCTTTCTGGCAACATTACCTGTTGGTTCAAAGCGTTGACCTATTCTCTTAATAGCTGATAGAGAAATAGGGATTTCCTCTGCCTTCAGGGCCTTGTAAATTTCAGAATAGCTACAGTTGCCCTGATGAAGACCAGCTATGCGGGTTCTGACCGCAACCCCTGCATGATATTTTGCTTTTTTTGGAGCAGATGTTCTCGCCCCTTTACTGTGGGACTCACAACACTGCATACTGTAGATCTCTCCCTGCACTATCAATCCTGGTTCCATTTCTGAGCTTGTTATCAGGCCCTTGATGGGCTGCATCAGGTGTGGCAGATAACCAAATAATGACTAATCTTTTAAGAGAAAAAAAAACATCCCAGAAGATATTTTTGGAAACTTTTGTACACCCAGACATGTGTTAGTTTGAATTTTACATCAAACATTTGAATCATTATCATGATTTTACTTTTGCGTACAAGAAGACTATATAAGTGAATTTCCCTGTTTCTAGCTTTTCCCCAAACACTGCAGCAAAAGTAAACAAGCAAATGGTGGCACAGGAGGTCTCAGATGTGACCTCCTGTTTAATTTGTTTAATTCTTGATAATTTTCTGACCAATGTTTTGTTGTTAAGACCATTAAAAGCTTAATATGTTGCCATTTTGGGCTTGGCCCATTTTTTTCCCCCAGGTGGACAAATGGTAGACTCCTGCTGCCACACGCCCATGAATCCCACCATGGCTGGCTTTGAGTAAGAGGGACCCAGCTGCCTCCTCCTCAGGCTGGGCTTTGAGTAAGAGGGACCCAGCCGCCGCCTCCTCAGGCTGGGCTTTGAGTAAGAGGGACCCAGGCGCTTCATCCTCAGGCTGGGCTTTGAGTAAGAGGGACCCAGCCGCCTCCTCCTCAGGCTGGGCTTTGAGTAAGAGGGACCCAGCTGCCTCATCCTCAGGCTGGGCTTTGAGTAAGAGGCCGCCGCTCATCTCAGGTGGTTTGAGTAGAGGGACCAGCCAGCCTACCTAGGCTGGGCTTTGAGTAGGGCTTATGCGATGGATGTGTTTGACAGGTCACAGCATGCCCGAGCTCCTCGTCACTGCATGGACAGCCTCATCTTTACAAATCTGTCAGACACACCTTTACTGAAGCATTGTTTACATTACACAATATTAATAAAAACCTTTGGTATGCACTTACTGAACGTTGCTTTGAATAAAAGCCAAATAAATGTAATGTCATGTAATGTTACTATCATTGATAAACAGTCAATACATGAATGGATAGACCTCAATTTAAAAAGACCATATAATGCATGTTCACACTAAAACCATCATCATTGCATAAGCCAACCGTTTTGAGTGTTCAATATGTGGTGACCAAATAACAGGTATTTTTCAGTCATTCTTCTCAGTTCAATGTTTATTTTTATTATCTAGATATTTATATTGCTCACTGTTTTTCTGATGCACGCAATTCAGTCCTTTCACTTAATCTAGTTGTCTCAGTGAGTTCTCATAGACTTTTCTGAAGAATGGGAACAAACCCACCTCACACAAGTTCCTCCACTTCTACTTTCTGCGTGCTGCATAATTATATATTAAATCTTCCGTTAGCACAAGGTTTACAAATCTTGAATGTTAGAGAATGTGGAGAATATTTCCGCAATCATCCTACATGTTTGTTCACATGCTGGTTAAACATTCCCCCTGTATGTATCTGTACAGAACTGCTCTCCCAGGCAAAACCAAAAGGTGAGAAGAGATCTACCGGACAAACTCACAGCTATTCTTTCAGCAGGACCCATCTCTGCAGCAAAGAGGAAACTGACAAACTGTGAGTGGAATGCTACTGACAAATGGAGTATACTGCTGTGTGTGTGTGTGTGTGTGTGTGTGTGTGTGAGAGAGAGAAAGAGAGCGCGTGTGTGTGTGTGTGTGTGAGAGAGAGTGTGAGTGTGTGTGTGTGTGTGTGTGTGTGAGAGAGTGAGTGCTAGTGTGTGTGTGCGTATGTGTGTGTGTGAGAGCGAGTATGAGTGTGTGTGTGTCAGAGAGTGTGAGTGTGTGTGAGTGTGTGAGTTTGTGAGTTAATGCATGATTGTGTAAGTTAATGAGTGACTGTGAGTGTGTGTGTGAGTGAGTGAGGTAGTGAGTGACTGTGACTGAGTGCATACATGTGTGCATATTGTAGTTTATTATTATTGTTTCTGCTACAAAAGCAGAAGTAGTGGTTCTGGTAAAAGCGGTAATATTTACAATTCACTATTTGGGTACTTGGAACATGTTTTCAACTAGCGTCACGTGGCTAGTTACAGCTATGGTTCAATCAGATGTCACTGATGGGCTGCATGCCTCAACTTGCATACGAAAAGAGAAGGGTTTGTACTGTTTATTTAAAATAGAATAAGTAGTTAAGTAGTTGAATAGGTGGGCTTTCAGATATTTACATTAAATAGCCAAATAATGAATGACTGAATGAATCATTGCATTTATATAGCACTTTTCCACAGGGGCGCGGCCAGGGATTTTCGGCCCCATGAAAAGAAATCATTTTGGGCGGGGCGGGGGGGGGCTGGTAGATTCTGTGTTGTGATTGATTGTTGTTTAGACTGTTCTAGACTGAATTAGAATGTGTGTTGTGATTGATTGTTGTTTAGACTGTTCTAGACTGAATTGGAATGTGGTGTTGTGATTGATTGTTGTTTAGACTGTTCAAGGCTGAATTAGAATGTGTTGTGTGATTGTAGTAGAATGAATTAGAATGTGCTGCGTGATTGTAGTAGAATGAATTAGAATGTGTTCTGTGATTGTACAGAATGAATTAGAATGTGTTGTGTGATTGTAGTAGAATGAATTAGAATGTGTTGTGTGATTGGTTGCTTTTCTCACTCCTTGCAGGGCCTGGAGCCCAGATCATGCTATCAGTGGCCGGAGGATTGATTGGCCTCTTTTTTCTGACAGCACTGGGTGTGCGTGCAGCACACGCTATAACACAGCGCAACCCCAGCCATCAATAAAGTGTGTATACCTGCGCTGTTTAGTCCGTCCTCTCTGTGTAACTGTACAAACAGCACTGTGTTCTTATTCCCTCTGTGTAACTGTCTACAAACAGGCACTGTTTCAAACACTGCAATCTAGAGATAAGGAGGGCATCTGATTTTGGTGTCCTCCCCTCTAACTGACTCTCTGGTTGTGTTCCAACCTTTATACTCTGTAACTTTGGCAGTGCGCCACCATGACATAGCTGTTCAATGCGTGAAATTTTTTGGTCAAACCTGTCCGTGGTTTTACAGAAGATATTGTAGCCGATTAAGTGAACGTGCAGATGGTACATCATAATGCAGTGTATACGTTCGGTGAAAGCTGGGTAGATTTGGTGCAAAAGCAATTGTTGATAAGTAATAGGCAAATATTAGTGAGCAAAAAAGCACAGTTCAGAAACTTGCTTCCGGCAGGGCATGAACCAGGGTCCCTGCGATCTATAGACCATGACATTGACCACTCGGCCACAAAGGAACTAGCTGTTGAGACAGGAAATGTTTTAGAGTAAAAAGATATGTCTATTTTGCATGTGTATGTGAGATTTTGATTGGATCGTGTTGGAGAAGGATTGGCTGGTGTTGGTAAAATGTCCAATGGGGAGACATTTTGTTTGTAGGCTAGGCGGCAGGAAGGAGGAGAAGGAGAAAACGCAAAATCCCCTTAGTTTGGGGCTTTATTGTGTGGACGTGTGAAGTTGTTTATGAATTCTGTCTGTTGAAATGGGGTCAGAATGTACAGAAATTAATGTTTTTAAGGGCTGAGTGTCTATGGCTGTTGTGGTTATTGTCATGGTCCTGTGTTCCTGTCTGTGTTTCCCTTGTTGGGCCGCCAGATGGCGGCACTTCTGTTTTGTGTCCTGCTCCCCTCCTGTTAATTGTATGATTGTTTCTATTGTCTCGTTATCCCATCATTGTTCCCACCTGTGTCTTATCCCCTCCTTCTGGTTTGATTGTTTTTTGAGTTCACCTGTGTCTTGTTACCCCTGTCTATTTAAGTTCTCTGTTCCCTTGACTCGGGTGCTGGTTCCTTGTGTTTGTTTCCAATCTCTGTTGCAAACTTTATTTACCTGCCTGCGTTTGTTCTCACTTGTGTTTGTCCCCGAGTTGTGTTTGTCTCCTGACTTTCATGTACCTGCCTTCTTGTGTTTGTTACCTGACTTACATGTACCTGCCTGCTTGTGTTTGTTCCCGACTTGCGTTTGTTCTGTCTTGTGTTTGTTCCCGACTTATGTTTCATCGTATGTTTCAGACCCTTTGTACCTGCCTGTGTTTTTTACCTGTTTGTGTTTTGTTTCTGACTTGTATTTGTTTGACCTACCTGTTTGTTTGAATTACCCTTGTGCTCTGCCTGCCTGCGTTCTGCCCTGACCGTGTTCTGCCCTGCCTGTATTTGTGAGTCCCTCTTGTTTTCTGCTTTGTTAGTTATTTTTTGAGTTTGTGGTTTTGCCCATTGTGGCCTTGTTTGTTCCCTGTTTGTTTACCTGTTAGTAAAGTCTTTGTTAATTTTCCCCTTTTTGAGTTTCGTGGTTTTTTCCCACTCTGCGCCTGGGTCCCAGCACCCGTACCGCTACAGTTATATTTGTGGGGAACCCTGAAAAGTGTCGGTGCTGTATAGGTATGGGGCATGCCGCCCCGCCAAGGTGTAATGTGGCCGGATGGCATACCTGCCATCCCAATGAAGAAAGAAAAATAAAAATGTAACTAGCTATCGATCATTTCTAGGACATTTTATTTTCTTACAGTGTGAGCAAGATTATTTGATTAGCTATAAATGACAGAAAACGGAGTTCAATCCAGATAGCTAGTTACAAAGGATCATTCAGATGAATTAAAGGCATAAAACTGCTGAAAAAGCACTTAAAGGTTAAAAATATATTTTTACCTTGTTGCGCCTGATGTAAATTAAGAACAGTTCCTCAGATTAGATCGTCTACTGTAATTTAAACCGGTGAACGTTACTTGGCTACCTTGTTTGAAGCTGACTTAACTAATGTAAGACTAAAAATTAATATTAATATTATTAATTAATATTACATTTGGTAACATTACCATACTTATCCATAGCTTGTCGTAACTTTTTCCCAGTTATGATTCATTTAAATTTGCGGTTATCTTTACCTACCGACGCAGGAAAATAATACCGCGATTTACCTCATTCAATATTTGCGCGTCTCTCAGCCCGAGAGACTCGAGCAAGCGATTGGTCTTGGTAGACATACGCGCTCTGATTGGCTATCCTCTTCAATTCATTGGTAGATTCTTGGTAGCGAACGGGGATTTGATTGGATCTCTCTACCAACAATTACAGAGACTCACGGCTTTCTCGGAGTGCCTTTAGAACTGACCTATTTTTGGCCGGACCGCAACAGCGGGGCCAGCCCTACAAACACGAATGTCTGTGACTGACTGACTGACTGAGTGATAAAGTTACACCGCCCATGTCTGTGACGTCGGCCGATTCGGTCCACTAGGTTTTAACCTGGTCTCGTTATACGGTCTATCGGTGGCACCCATTTGAGTTATGTGTAATCTAATTGAGCTCATTTTTT
>NW_026985881.1:0-9837 GCF_018555375.3 Anguilla rostrata
AGTGGAAATGAGTTCACAATCCCAGCTCTAGATCAGTCACACAGTGGAAGATACTCCTGCCAAGGGAGAAAACCAGGAAGAGATGTTTACACTGAAACGAGCAAAGATGTGACTCTGACTGTAGGTGGTGAGTAATGTTGTTGTGCTGTAAGAGTTTACTGGTAGAACATTTGACCTATATTAATGCTTACGTAAAAGTGCAATAATTAATATCCAGTATTTGCAAATGATTCTATTTTTTGTTACCTTTGTAATATTGTATAGAAAGTTGTCGACTGACGGGCATCAGCAATCCATGTAAAGCAGGTATTCCTGTGAATCCATCTTCATCTTGCACTTTGTTTCCTGGTCTTTCCAGCACTCCCACCCGTGGTTCTGACTCTACAGACTGGATTGAAAAACATCTTTAACAGAGAGAGAGCGACTCTTCACTGTCACATTCAGGACCACTCTGCTGTGTGGATGAATAAATGGTACAGAGATGGACGAGAACTTCCTGTGGGCACAGCTGAGGACACCTATGAGATCCTGTCTGCTGTTCAGTCAGACTCAGGAACATACACATGTAAAGGACAACATAAAGAAAGAGTACTGTATACTGACAGCAGCAATATGGTTGCACTCAAAGTTAATGGTAAGATGTCATTTATTACATGATGATACAAATGTAATAATTATAATGTAGTATTTCTATTTTTGCTAAATTTTTTACTTTAACTGTAATGTTGTGGATTGTTCTATGTGGCCTGTTTATTATGGTTAGTGTCTTAAAGTAGCATCTGAAATGTATGTTTACTCTGGTTTTCCTGCGTGTGAAATTATACCTGTTTTTTAGGGGAGGCCCCCAAACCCCTGCTGACTCTGGACCGCCCCAGTGGAGAGATCTTCACAGGAGATACAGTGACCCTGAGCTGCAGGGCTGGCACAGATCCTGCTGGCTGGGAGTATCTCTGGTTCCAAAATACACAGGGAGCAGCACTGACCAGCACTGACTCCAGCAGCACTGACGGGTCCCGTTACACCATCCACTCTGCTGCAGTTTCACATGGTGGAGAGTACTGGTGCAGAGCAGGGAGAGGGAGCCCCACTGTCTACACACCGTACAGTGACTCTCTCCAGCTCAGCATAACTGGTAACATAAGAAATACATTTCACTACTTTTTATCAGTCTAGTATATGATACATCTAATAATTCTGTAATGTTATATACTGTTGTTGCTTTCATAGTTCTCCTTTGGTAAACCTAAAATGAAATGAATTGTAGTGACATTACTGTACATGTATGCAAATACACACACATACAAAAACAAAATAAATAATATTTTCACTGTTCATACATACAAGCAAACATGCATAAATATTGGCTGTCTGTGAACATTTTTGCATGCTTTTTTGTATGATCGTAGTTGCCGTTTCACTGTAATCAGGTGAACTGGTTTCTCTCTAGTTGCATTGAGTTCTTCCTGTAAGTTGTAGTGCAGTCTTACAACGGTTTCTTTTGCTAGACAACACAAAATATTTGTCTTCTGCATTCTGGGTGTACTGAACACTGTTTCTGGAAATCTCAAGATTTTTTGCAATTCCTCACTGAAAATAACCTTCTTGCCACAATTTTTATCAGACCCCGCACATATTACCTTACTCCTTCTTTGCCATATTTCCTGCAACTTAATGCCTATTTTACTTGCACTACAGGCTAAATGTATTAGGTTACCTGGGGTTTAAAAAAAAAAGCTTATGGTAGATAAGATTTCCCTTTATTTAATTACCCTGCCACCTATCTCCCACCCCTCCACCTTCTACTTCGCAAAATGATTGGATAGACTTCCAATATTCCAATAGTTAATTGAATTGTCATTCAAGCAAAGGAGGCTATTTTTGAGGAATGTAACATCTAAGATTATTTTTAAGTAAAAATCATATTTTTGTGTTATTGTAGGTATAAATAAAAAAAAGGTTTGTATGTTGGTGTGTTCTTCAATAAATGCACATATATTAACTGAATTCTTCTGAACAGCTGAAGTTATTTGTCCCAGTGATGGTGTTGATTGTGTCCTGTACTGGCAGCTCCACCACCTGCTGTGCTAACCCTGAACCCTGCATGGAGGAAGTTCTACCCCACTGAGAAAGTGACTCTCAAATGTGAGATTCAGACCCATCAGACTGAGTGGAGTTATCTGTGGTACAGAGATGGAGCCTCTATGAACAGTGTGCTCTCCAGAGGAAATGAGTACACAATCCCAGCTCTAGATCAGTCACACAGAGGAAGATACTCCTGCAGAGGGAAAATACCAAGAAGAGATGTTTACACTGAAAAGAGCAAAGATGTGACCCTGACTGTAGATGGTGAGTAATGTTGCTGTGCTGTGGAAACTACACAGACCTATATTTATGTTAATTTATACGTACCATGATTCTCATGTGCCTATTCCTCTTAGTTTTGACTTCTTAGTTTGGTTATTTATTTTTTTTTTTTTTTGTAAAGCACCCTGGGATGTACGCATGAAGAGCACTATATAAGAGCTTATTGTATTGTATTGTATTTTATTGTATTGTATGGTCTGGGTGATTGCTGGGTGAGCAATCATCTGTTACATAAGAATTAACTTTATTTTATGGTGAGTTATGGTTTGTGCAGCTCTGTTTATAATAGTAAGTGTCTTAACGTGACTCTGGTTTTCTGGTGTTTTAACCTGTGGGTAATTATGCCTGTTTTGTAGAGGAGGCTCCCAAACCCCTGCTGGCTCTGGACCCCCCCAGTGGAGAGATCTTCACAGGAGATACAGTGACCCTGAGCTGTAGGGCTGGCACTGATCCTTCTGACTGGGAGTATCTGTGGTACAAAGAAACACAGGAAGCAGAACTGACCAGCACTGACGGGTCTCGTTACACCATCCGCTCTGCTGCAGTTTCACATGGTGGAGAGTACTGGTGCCTAGCAGGGAGAGGGACCCCCACTGTCTACACACCGTCCAGTGACTCTCTCCAGCTCAGCATAACTGGTAACATAAGAAATACAATTTACTGCTTTTTATCAGTCTAGTATATGATACATCTAATAATTCTGTAATGTGATATACAGTTGTTGCTTTCATAGTTCTCCTTTGGTAAACCTAAAATGAAATGAATTGTAGTGACATTACTGTACATGTATGCAAACACACACACATACACACACATACAAAAACAAAAATAATATTTTCACTGTTCATACATACAAGCAAACATGCATAAATATTGGCTGTCTGTGAACATTTTTGCATGCTTTTTTGTATGATTGTAGTTGCCGTTTCACTGTAATCAGGTGAACTGGTTTCTCTCTAGTTGCATTGAGTTCTTCCTGTAAGTTGTAGTGCAGTCTTACAACGGTTTCTTTTGCTAGACAACACAAAATATTTGTCTTCTGCATTCTGGGTGTACTGAACACTGTTTCTGGAAATCTCAAGCTTTTTTGCAATTCCTCACTGAAAATAACCTTCTTGCCACAAATTTTATCAGACCCCGCACATATTACCTTACTCCTTCTTTGCCATATTACCTGCAACTTAATGCCTATTTTACTTGCACTACAGGCTAAATGTATTAGGTTACCTGGTGTTTAAAAAAAAGCTTATGGTAGATAAGATTTCCCTTTATTTAATTACCCTGCCACCTATCTCCCACCCCTCCACCTTCCACTTCGCAAAATGATTGGATAGACTTCCAATATTCCAATAGTTAATTGAATTGTCATTCAAGCAAAGGAGGCTATTTTGAGGAATGTAACATCTAAGATTATTTTTAAGTAAAAATCATATTTTTGTGTTATTGTAGGTATAAATAAAAAAAAGGTTTGTATGTTGGTGTGTTCTTCAATAAATGCACACATATTAACTGAATTCTTCTGAACAGCTGAAGTTCTTTGTCCCAGTGATGGTGTTGATTGTGTCCTGTACTGGCAGCTCCACCACCTGCTGTGCTAACCCTGAACTCTGCATGGAGGAAGTTCTACCCCACTGAGAAAGTGACTCTCAAATGTGAGATTCAGACCCATCAGACTGAGTGGAGTTATCTGTGGTACAGAGATGGAGCCTCTATGAACAGTGTGCTCTACAGAGGAAATGAGTACACAATCCCAGCTCTTAATCAGTCACACAGAGGAAGATACTCCTGCAGAGGGAAAATACCAGGAAGAGCTGTTTACACTGAAATGAGCAAAGATGTGACTCTGACTGTAGATGGTGAGTAATGTTGTGCTGTGAGAGTTAGCTTGACCTATATTAATGCTTACGTAAAAGTGCAATAATTAATATCCAGTATTTGCAAATTATTCTTTTTTTTGTTACCTTTGTAATATTGTATAGAAAGTTGTCGACTGACGGGCATCAGCAATCCATGTAAAGCAGGTATTCCTGTGAATCCATCTTCATCTTGCACTTTGTTTCCTGGTCTTTCCAGCACTCCCGTCCGTGGTTCTGACTCTACAGACTGGATGGAAAAACATCTTTAACAGAGAGAGAGCGACTCTTCACTGTCACATTCAGGACAGCTCTCCTGTGTGGATGCATAAATGGTACAGAGATGGACGAGAACTTCCTGTGGGCACAGCTGAGGACATCTATGAGATCCTGTCTGCTGTTCAGTCAGACTCAGGAACATACACATGTAAAGGACAACATAAGGAAAGAGTACTGTATACTGGCAGCAGCAATATGGTTGCACTCAAAGTTAATGGTAAGATGTCATTTATTACATGATGATACAAATGTAATAATTATAATGTAGTATTTCTATTTTTGCTAATTTTTTTACTTTAACTGTAATGTTGTGGATTGTTCTTTGTGGCCTGTTTATTATGGTTAGTGTCTTAAAGTAGCATCTGAAATGTATGTTTACTCTGGTTTAACTGCGTGTGAAATTATACCTGTTTTTTAGGGGAGGCCCCCAAACCCCTGCTGACTCTGGACCGCCCCAGTGGAGAGATCTTCACAGGAGATACAGTGACCCTGAGCTGTAGGGCTGGCACAGATCCTGCTGGCTGGGAGTATCTCTGGTTCAAAAAAACACGGGGAGCAGCACTGACGAGCACTGACTCCAGCAGCACTGACGGGTCCCGTTACACCATCCGCTCTGCTGCAGTTTCACATGGTGGAGAGTACTGGTGCCGAGCAGGGAGAGGGAGCCTCGCTTTCTACACACCGTACAGTGACTCTCTCCAGCTCAGCATAACTGGTAACATAACAAATACAATTTACTGCTTTTTATCAGTCTAGTGTATGATACAGCTAATTATTATGTAATGATATTATAATGTTACTTTCACAGTTCACCTTCACCTGGTACGACTAAAGTAAAATGAATCGTATTGCCATTACTGTACATGCATATAAACGCACATGAGCACATGCATGTGTACACACACAGACACACACATACAAAAACAAAATCAATATTATTTTCATTGTACTTGCATACAAGCACACATGCATAAACATTTGCTGTCTGAACATTTTTGCATGCTTTTTTGTATGATCGTAGTTGCCATTTCACTGTAATCAGGTGAACTGGTTTCTCTCTAGTTGCATTGAGTTCTTCCTGTAGCTGTGGTGTAGTTTATGACAGTTTCTCTTGCTACACAGCACAAGATATTTGTCTTCTGCCTTCTGAGTGTGTACTGAAAACTGCACCTGGAAATCTTAAAGCTGCTTTGCAATTCCTGACTGGGAATAACCTTTTTGCCTCAATGTTTACTTGACCTCACACATTCAAGCTTAACTCCTTCTTTGCAATATTTCTTGCAACTTAATGCCTATTTTACATGCATTACAGGCAAGTAAAATAGGCACTTCTCTCCCACCCCTCCACCTCTGACTGCACAATGATTAGATAGACTTCCAATAATTAATTTAATTGTAATTAAAGCCAAATTAAGAATATTTTAAGAAATGTCACGTCTAAGACTATTTTTAAGTAAAAGTCATATTTTTGTGTTATTGTAGATAGAAATTGAAAAAATAAAAAAAGTTTTTTTTTATTCGGTAAATGCACACATATTAACTGAATTCTTCTGAACAGCTGAAGTTCTTTGTCCCAGTCCTGGGTTTGATTGTGTCCTCTACTGGCAGCTCCACCGCCTGCTGTGCTAACCCTGAACCCTGCATGGAGGAAGTTCTACCCCACTGAGAAAGTGACTCTCAAATGTGAGATTCAGTCCATTCAGACTGAGTGGAGTTATCTGTGGATCAGAGATGAAGCCCCTATCAACAGTGCGTTCTCCAGAGAAGATGAGTACACAATCCCGGCTCTAGATCAGTCACACAGAGGAAGATACTCCTGCAGAGGAGGAATACCAGGAAGCGCTGTTTACACTGAAATAAGCAAAGATGTGACCCTGACTGTAGATGGTGAGTAATGTTGCTGTGCTGTGAAAACTACACAGACCTATATTTATGTTAATTTATCCGTACCATGATTCTCATGTGCCTATTCCTCTTAGTTTTGACTTCTTAGGTTGGTTATTTATTTATTTATTTATTTATTTTTTAAATTTTAATTTTAATGTGGAGCACCCTGGGATGTACGCATGAAGAGCGCTATATAAGAGCTCATTGTACTGTATTGTATTGTATGGTCTGGGTGAGCAATCATCTGTTAACAAACAAGTAACTTTATTATATGGTGAGTTATGGTTTGTGCAGTCTTGTTTATAATAGCAAGTGTCTTAATGTTACTCTGGTTTTCTAGTGTTTTTCCTGCGGGTGACATTATACCTGTTTTGTAGGGGAGGCCCCCAAACCCCTGCTGACTCTGGACCCCCCCAGTGGAGAGATCTTCACAGGAGATACAGTGACCCTGAGCTGCAGGGTTGGCACTGATCCTGCTGGCTGGGAGTATCTGTGGTACAAAGAAACACAGGGAGCAGCATTGACCAGCACTGACTCCAGCGGCACTGACGGGTCCAGTTACACCATCCACTCTGCTGCAGTTTCACATGGTGGAGAGTACTGGTGCCGAGCAGGGAGAGGGAAACCCGCTTTCTACACACCATACAGTGACTCTCTCCAGCTCAGCATAACTGGTAACACAAGAAATACAATTTACTGCTTTATTTCTCAGTCTAGTATATGATACAGCTAATTATTATGTAATGATATTATAATGTTAATTTCACAGTTCACCTTCACCTGGTACGACTAAAATAAAATAAATCGTAGTGCCATTATGGTAAATGGACTGCATTTATATAGCGCTTTTACCCAAAGCACTTTACAATTGATGCCTCTCATTCGCCAGAGCAGTTAGGGGTTAGAGGTTAGGTGTCTTGCTCAAGAACACTTCGACATGCCCAGGGCGGGGTTTGAACCGGCAACCCTCCGACTGCCAGACAATCGGTCTTACCTCCTGAGCTATGTACATTAATGTACATGCATTCAAACGCACATGAGCACATGCATGTTTACACACAGGCACACACATACAAAAACAAAATCAATATTGTTTTCATTGTACTTGCATACAAGCACACATGCATAAACATTTGCTGTCTGAACATTTTTGCATGCTTTTTTGTATGATCGTAGTTGCCATTTCACTGTAATTAGGTGAACTGGTTTCTCTCTAGTTGCATTGAGTTCTTCCTGTAGCTGTGGTGTAGTTTCATGACAGTTTCTCGTGCTACACATCACAAGATATTTCTCTTCTGCCTTCTGAGTGTGTACTGAAAACTGCACCTGGAAATCTTAAAGCTGGTTTGCAATTCCTGACTGGGAATAACCTTTTTGCCTCAATGTTTACTTGACCTCACACATTTAAGCGTAAATCCTTTTTGCAATATTTCTTGCAATTTAATGCCTATTTTACATGAATTACAGGCAAGTAAAATAGGCACTTCTCTCCCACACCTCCATCTCTGAATGCACAATGATTAGATAGACTTCCAATAATTAATTTAATTGTAATTAAAGCCAAATTAAGAATATTTTAAGAAATGTCATGTCTAAGACTATTTTTAAGTAAAAGTCATATTTTTGTGTTATTGTAGATAGAAATTGAAAAAAAAAAAAAAGTTTTTTTTTATTCGGTAAATGCACACATATTAACTGAATTCTTCTGAACAGCTGAAGTTCTTTGTCCCAGTCCTGGGTTTGATTGTGTCCTGTACTGGCAGCTCCACCGCCTGCTGTGCTAACCCTGAACCCTGCATGGAGGAAGTTCTACCCCACTGAGAAAGTGACTCTCAAATGTGAGACTCAGTCCATTCAGACTGAGTGGAGTTATCTGTGGTACAGAGATGGAGCCTCTATGAACAGTACGCTCTCCGGCAGTGGAAATGAGCACACAATCCCAGCTCTAGATCAGTCACACAGAGGAAGATACTCCTGCAGAGGAGGAATACCAGGAAGAGATGTTTACACTGAAATGAGCAAAGATGTGACCCTGACTGTAGATGGTGAGTAATGTTGCTGTGCTGTGAAAACTACAGAGACCTATATTTATGTTAATTTATCCGTACCATGATTCTCATGTGCCTATTCCTCTTAGTTTTGACTTCTTAGGTTGGTTATTTATTTATTTATTTATTTTTTAAATTTTAATTTTAATGTGGAGCACCCTGGGATGTACGCATGAAGAGCGCTATATAAGAGCTCATTGTACTGTATTGTATTGTATGGTCTGGGTGAGCAATCATCTGTTACCAAACAAGTAACTTTATTATATGGTGAGTTATGGTTTGTGCAGTCTTGTTTATAATAGCAAGTGTCTTAATGTTACTCTGGTTTTCTAGTGTTTTTCCTGCGGGTGACATTATACCTGTTTTGTAGGGGAGGCCCCCAAACCCCTGCTGACTCTGGACCCCCCCAGTCGAGAGATCTTCACAGGAGATATGGTGACCCTGAGCTGCAGGGTTGGCACTGATCCTGCTGGCTGGGAGTATCTGTGGTACAAAGAAACACAGGGAGCAGCATTGACCAGCACTGACTCCAGCAGCACTGACGGGTCCAGTTACACCATCCACTCTGCTGCAGTTTCACATGGTGGAGAGTACTGGTGCCTAGGCAGGGAGAGGGAAACCCGCTTTTCTACACACCATACAGTGACTCTCTCCAGCTCAGCATAACTGGTAACACAAGAAATGAACAATTTACTGCTTTATTTCTCAGTCTAGTATATGATACAGCTAATTATTATGTAAAGATATTATAATGTTACTTTCACGTTCACCTTCACCTGGTACGACTAAAATAAAATAATCGTAGTGCCATTATGGTAAATGGACTGCATTTATATAGCGCTTTTACCCAAAGCGCCCTTTACAATTGATGCCTCTCATTTCGCCAGAGCAGTTTAGGGGTTAGGGTTAGGTGTCTTGCTCAAGAACACTTCGACATGCCCAGGCGGGGTTGACACGCAACCACTCCGACTGCCAGACAATCGGTCTTACCTCCTGAGCTATGTACATTAATGTACATGCATTCAAACGCACATGAGCACATGCATGTCTACACACATAGACACACACATACAAAAACAAAATAAATTGTTTTTCATTGTACTTGCATACAAAACACACATGCATAACATTTGCTGTCTGAACATTTTTGCATGCTTTTTGTATGACGTAGTTGCCATTTCACTGTAATTAGGTGATGGTTTTTCTCTGTTGCATTGAGTTCTCCCGTAGCTTGGGGGGTTTGTTTAGACATTTTTCTTCTACACACACAAAATATTTGTCTTTGCCCTTTTAGGTGTACTGAAAATGCACGGAAATCTTAAAGCTGCTTTGCAACCCCACTGGGAAAACCTTTTTTTTCAATGTTTATTGACTTCGACATTTAACTTATCCTTTTTTTAATATTT
>NW_026985882.1:0-9567 GCF_018555375.3 Anguilla rostrata
GTTGCTATGGTGTTCTAGGTGGTTGCTATGGTTTGCTAGGTGGTTGCTATGGGTTATAGCGGTTGCTAGGGTGTTGCAGGCATTTGCTATGGTGTTCAGGTGGTTGCTAGGTGTGTGTTAGGTGGTTGCTATGGGAGTTCAAGGCTGTTGCTAGGGTGTTCTAGGTGGTTGCTAGGGTGTTGCTAGGGGTTTGCTATGGAGTTCTAGGTGGTTGCTAGGTTTTACCGAGTCAATGACGCGACCCATAGTTCTTATGACAAACGGTTCAAAAGTTATGAAATATCAAACATCGGCCAATCAGGAAGGGGGGCAAGGCTGATCTCCACCAATGGACAAAGGTCTCTCTACCATGTCCAATGAGGCTTTGCACAATTTGTGGGCAATTTTTCCTCATAGAGATGAATGGCAGAATGTTCAAATCTAGAGAGAGACCAGAGTACTGCTGCTAGAAGACAGACCATTGTGACATCACAAGGGTGAGAAGACAGAGCATTGTGACATCACAAGGGTGAACATTCCGCCATTCATTCTCTATGGGAAAAATTGCCCACAAAAATTCAAATTTTTCAAAAACCGTCCCCCCAAACTTTCCAAAAAGTAATAGCACACCATTCCCGATCAAACCGCTCGATTTGACATATTGCACGCGTATGTGGTGTGAAAACTCTGGGAGGAGTAGCGGTCCAAAAAATGGGTGGAATAATAATAATAATAATAATAAATATGTGCAATAATAATAGTGTAGTTGCCCTAAGGCAACCACACTAATAACTAGACAATTCCTGCAGAAATTGTGAAGTGTGGTTGCCGCCAACGCAAAGTTGACTTTGTGCTGAACGGAGTGAACAGTGGTAGGTAGTTGCTATGATGTCTGAGGCAGTTGCTAGGGTGTTGCTAGGTGGTTCTATGGAGTTCTAAGTGGTTTCATGGAATTCTAGGCGGTCGCTAGGGTGGTACTAGGTGGTTGCAATGGAGTTTCAGGTGGTTGCTATTGAGCTCCAGGTGGTTGCTAGGGCATTGCTAGTTGGTTGCTAGGGTATGCTAAGTGGTTGGTAGGTGGTTGCTATGGAGTTCTAGGCGGTTGCTAGGGTGTTGCTAGACAGTTGTTATGGTGTTCCAGGTGGTTGCTAGGTTGTTGCTAGGTGGTTGCTATGGAGTTATAGCCGTTTGCTAGGGTGTTGCTAGGCATTTGCTATGGAGTTATAGGCAGTTGCTAGGGTGTTGCTAGGGTATTCTAGGTGGCTGCTAGGATGTTGCTAGGTGGTCGCTATGGAGTTATAGGCGGTTGCTAGGGTGTTGCTAGTTGGTTGCTAGCATGTTGCTAGGTTGTTTCTATAGTGTTGCTAGGCAGTTGTTATGGTGTTACAGGTGGTTGCTAGGGTGTTGCTAGGTGGTAGCTATGGTGTTCCAAGTGGTTGCTAGGGTGTTGCTAGGCAGTTATGGTGTTCCAAGTGGTTGCTAGGTTGTTGCTAGGTGGTTGCTAGGGTGTTGCTAGGCAGTTGCTATGGAGTTCTAGGCGGTTGCTAGGGTGTTGCTAGGTGGTTGCTATGGAGTTCTAGGTTGTTGCTAGGGTGTTGCTAGGGGGTTGCTAGGGTATTCGAAGTGGTTGCTAGGATGTTGCTAGGTGGTTGCTATGGAGTTCTAGGTGGTTGCTAGGTGTTGCTAGGAGGTTGCTATGGAGTTCTAGGCGTTGCTAGGGTGTTGCTAGGTGGTTGCTATGGAGTTCTAGGTGGTTGCTAGGGTGTTGCTAGGGTGTTGCTAGGTGGTTGCTATGGAGTTCTAGGCGGTTGCTAGGGTGTTGCTAGGTGGTTGCTATGGAGTTCTAGGTGGTTGCTAGGGTGTTGCTAGGCGGTTGCTATGGAGTTATAGGCGGTTGCTAGGGTGTTGCTAGGGTATTCTAGGTGGTTGCTAGGATGTTGCTAGGTGGTTGCTATGAGTTATAGGTGGTTGCTAGGGTGTTTCTAGGGGGTTGCTAGGGTATTCTAAGTGGTTGCTAGGGTGTTGCTAGGTGGTTGCTATGGAGTTCTAGGTGGTTGCTAGGGTGTTGCTAGGTGGTTGCTATGGTGTTCCAGGTGGTTGCTAGGGTGTTGCTAGGCAGTTGTTATGGTGTTCCAGATTGTTGCTAGGGTGTTGCTAGGTGGTTGCTATGGTGTTCTAGGTGGTTGCTAGGGTGTTGCTAGGCGGTTGTTATGGTGTTCCAGGTGGTTGCTAGGGTGTTGCTAGGTCGTTGCTATGGTGTTCCATGTGGTTGCTAGGGTGTTGCTAAGTGGTTGCTATGGTGTTCTAGGTGGTTACTATGGTGTTGCTAGGTGGTTGCTATGGCGTTATAGCCAGTTGCTAGGGTGTTGCTAGGCATTTGCTATGGTGTTCCAGGTGGTTGCTATGGTGTTCTAGGTGGTTGCTAGGGTGTTGCTAGGCGGTTGTTATGGTGTTCCAGGTGGTTGCTAGGGCATTGCTAGGTGGTTGCTAGGGTATGCCAAGTGTTTGCTAGGATGTTGCTAGGTGGCTGCTATGGAGTTCTAGGCGGTTGCTAGGGTGTAGCTAGGCAGTTGTTATGGTGTTCCAGGTGGTTGCTAGGGTGTTGCTAGGTGGTTGCTATGGAGTTATAGCCGGTTGCTAGGGTGTTGCTAGGCATTTGCTATGGAGTTATAGCAGTTGCTAGTGTGTTGCAAGGGTATTCTAGGTGGCTGCTAGGATGTTGCTAGGTGGTTGCTATGGAGTTATAGGCAGTTGCTAGGGTGTTGCTAGGCATTTGCTATGGAGTTATAGCTGGTTGCTAGGGTGTTGCTAGGCATTTGCTATGGTGTTCCAGGTGTTTGCTAGTGTGTTGTTAGGTGGTTACTATGGAGTTCCAGGTGGTTGCTAGGGGGTTGCTAGGGAATTCTAAGTGGTTGCTAGGATGTTGCTAGGTGGTTGCTATGGAGTTATAGGTGGTTGCTAGGGTGTTGCTAGGCAGTTGTTATGGTGTTCCAAGTGGTTGCTAGGGTGTTGCTAGGTGGTTGCTATGGTGTTCCAGGTGGTTGCTAGGGTGTTGCTAGGTGGTTGCTATGGAATTCTAGGCGGTTGCTATGGTGTTGCTAGGTGGTTGCTATGGAGTTCTAGGCCGTTGCTAGGGTGTTGCTAGGTGGTTGCTATGGAGTTCTAGGTGGTTGCTAGGGTGTTGCTAGGTGGTTGCTATGGAGTTCTAGGCGGTTGCTATGGTGTTGCTAGGTGGTTGCTATGGAGTTCTAGGCGGTTGCTAGGGTGTTGCTAGGTGGTTGCTATGGAGTTCTAGGTGGTTGCTAGGGTGTTGCTAGGGGTTACTAGGGTATTCGAAGTGGTTGCTAGGATGTTGCTAGGTGGTTGCTATGGAGTTCTAGGTGGTTGCTATGGTGTTGCTAGGTGGTTGCTTTGGAGTTCTAGGCCGTTGCTAGGGTGTTGATAGGTGGTTGCTATGGAGTTCTAGGTGGTTGCTAGGGTGTTGCTAGGTGGTTGCTATGGAGTTCTAGGCGGTTGCTATGGTGTTGCTAGGTGGTTGCTATGGAGTTCTAGGCGGTTGCTAGGGTGTTGCTAGGTGGTTGCTATGGAGTTCTAGGTGGTTGCTAGGGTGTTGCTAGGTCGTTGCTATGGTGTTCCATGTGGTTGCTAGGGTGTTGCTAGGCAGTTGTTATGGTGTTCCAGATTGTTGCTAGGGTGTTCCTATGTGGTTGCTATGGTGTTCCAGGTGGTTGCTAGGGTGTTGCTAGGTGGTTGCTAGGGTATTCTAAATGGTTGCTAGGGTGTTGCTAGGTGGTTGCTAGGGTATTCTAAATGGTTGCTAGGATGTTGCTAGGTGGTTGCTATGGAGTTCTAGGCGGTTGCTAGGGTGTTGCTAGGCATTTGCTATGGTGTATGGTGCAGTCCATCCATTCCAGGTGGTTGCTATGGAATTCTAGATGGTTGCTATGGTGTTGCTAGGTGGTTGCTAGGGTGTTGCTAGGTGGTTGCTATGGAGTTCTAGGCCGTTGCTATGGTGTTGCTAGGTGGTTGCTATGGAGTTCTAGGTGGTTGCTAGGGTGTTGCTAGGTGGTTGCTATGGAGTTCTAGGCGGTTGCTATGGTGTTGCTAGGTGGTTGCGATGGAGTTCTAGGTGGTTGCTATGGAGTTCTAGGCAGTTGCTATGGAGTTCTAGGTGGTTGCTATGGAGTTCTAGGCCGTTGCTAGGGTGTTGCTAGGTGGTTGCGATGGAGTTCTAGGTGGTTGCTATGGAGTTCTAGGCAGTTGCTATGGTGTTGCTAGGTGGTTGCCATGGAGTTCTAGGCCGTTGCTAGGGTGTTGCTAGGTGGTTGCTATGGAGTTCTAGGCAGTTGCTATGGTGTTGCTAGGTGGTTGCTAGGGTGTTGCTAGGTGGTTGCTATGGAGTTCTAGGCCGTTGCTATGGTGTTGCTAGGTGGTTGCTATGGAGTTCTAGGTGATTGCTAGGGTGTTGCTAGGTGGTTGCTATGGAGTCCTAGGCCGTTGCTATGGTGTTGCTAGGTGGTTGCTATGGAGTTCTAGGTGGTTGCTATGGAGTTCTAGGCAGTTGCTATGGTGTTGCTAGGTGGTTGCTATGGAGTTCTAGGCCCTTGCTAGGGTGTTGCTAGGTGGTTGCTATGGAGTTCTAGGTGGATGCTAGGGTGTTGCTAGGTGGTTGCTATGGAGTTCTAGGCGGTTGCTATGGTGTTGCTTGGTTGTTGCTATGGAGTTCTAGGCGGTTGCTAGGGTGTTGCTAGGTGGTTGCTATGGAGTTCTAGGTGGTTGCTAGGGTGTTGCTAGGTCGTTGCTATGGTGTTCCATGTGGTTGCTAGGGTGTTGCTAGGCAGTTGTTATGGTGTTCCAGATTGTTGCTAGGGTGTTGCTAGGTGGTTGCTATGGTGTTCCAGGTGGTTGCTAGGGTGTTGCTAGGTGGTTGCTAGGGTATTCTAAGTGGTTGCTAGGATGTTGCTAGGTGGTTGCTATGGAGTTATAGGCGGTTGCTAGGGTGTTGCTAGGCATTTGCTATGGTGTTCCAGGTGGTTGCTATGGAATTCTAGATGGTTGCTAGGGTTTTCTAGCTGGTTGTTATGGGTTGCTAGGTCGTTGCTATGGAGTTAGAGCCGGTTGCTAGGATGTTGCTATGGATTTCTAGGCGGATGCTAGGTCTTTACTGAGTCCAATGACGCGACCCATAGTTCTCTATGACAAACGGTTCAAAAGTTATGAAATATCAAACATCGGCCAATCAGGAAGGGGGGCGAGGCTGATCTCCACCAATGGACAAAGGACTCTCTACCATGTCCAATGAGGCATTGCACAATTTGTGGGCAATTTTTCCCCATAGAGATGAATGGCAGAATGTTCAAATCTAGAGAGAGACCAGAGTACTGCTGCCAGAAGACAGACCATTGTGACATCACAAGGGTGAGAAGACAGAGCATTGTGACATCACAAAGGTGAACATTCCGCCATTCATTCTCTATGGGAAAAATTGCCCACATAAATTCAAATTTTTCAAAAACCGTCCACCCAAACTTTCCAAAAAGGAATAGCATACCATTCCCGATCAAGCCGCTCGATTTGACATATTGCACGCGTATGTGGTGTGAACACTCTGGGAGGAGTAGCGGTCCAAAAAATGGGTGGAATAATAATAATAATAATAAATATGTGCAATAATAATAGTGTAGTTGCCCTAAGGCAACCACACTAATAATAATATGTGCAATAATAATAGTGTAGTTGCCCTAAGGCAACCACACTAACTAGACAATTCCTGCAGAAATTGTGAAGTGTGGTTGCCGCCAACGCAAAGTCGACTTTGTGCTGAACGGAGCGAACAGTTTCTGTAGCATGAGCAGAGACATAGTATGGTATACATGATATAACATCACGGCAACGAGTTCATTTGCAACGCACGTATTCAGAGATAAATTAACCCTTCATCAATACTTGACATCAGCGTTTTACTCAAGGTATGCTGTGACGAGTGACGGCGAATCACAAAGCTAGCTGGCCAGTTCAGAGGGTCTTGGAAAAACCCTATATCTACACTGCGCGGCCGCACCATTTTAAAAAGCAAGACAGGTCTAGGGAGATTAATTTGATTGATTGATGTTTTTACGTTAAGTTCAGCTCATTTTTACCATTCAACTAAAAACATTTAACTGGGCTGCAATTCAGAGTTTAATCTGTTACCTTAGATACCAACTCATAGACAGAGGATAGTCTATTACCTGTTAGCCTCAATGCAGTTATAAAGAGACCAAGGTGTCCAACTCGCTGGAATATAAACGGTCGTTTTGTTGAGCGTGTCGTTGCACTTTTAGTAAAGTCTGGCTTGTTTGAAAATTCGTTTATTCAGTAGCTGAGAGCATAAGCTTTCTAACCAGGTATAACAGCACGTCTATTTTTGTTTTTTTAATATCGTTTTTTAGGTCACCGAAAGCTATGTCATCATGTCATAGAACGTATTCGCTCTTTGTTAGGACTAGCATGCAAATACGCAAAGTCTGGCTTGTTTGAAAATTCGTTTATTCAGTAGCTGAGAGCATAAGCTTTCTAACCAGGTATAACAGCACGTCTATTTTTGTTTTTTTATATCGTTTTTTTAGGTCAACCGAAAGCTATGTCATCATGTCATAGACGTATTCGCTCTTTGTTAGGACTAGCATGCAAATACGCAAAGTCTGGCTTGTTTAAAAATTCGTTTATTCAGTAGCTGAGAGCATAGCTTTCTAACCAGGTATAACAGCACGTCTATTTTTGTTTTTAATATCGTTTTTTAGGTCAACGAAAGCTATGTCATCATGTCATAGACGTATTCGCTCTTTGTTAGGACTAGCATGCAAATACGCAAAGTCTGGCTTGTTTGAAAATTCGTTTATTCAGTAGCTGAGAGCATAAGCTTTCTAACCAGGTATAACAGCACGTCTATTTTGTGTTTTTTTAATATCGTTTTTTAGGTCAACCGAAAGCTATGTCATCATGTCATAGAACGTATTGCTCTTTGTTAGCACTAGCATGCAAATACGCAAAGTCTGCTTGTTTGAAAATTCGTTTATTCAGTAGCTGAGAGCATAAGCTTTCTAACCAGGTATAACAGCAGTATATTGTTGGTTTTTTATATCGTTTTTTTAGGTCAACCGAAAGTGCTCTCATTATCGCATTAAAGCCGTTCACTGTTTGTTAGCACTAGCATTCTAAGACGCTGCATGTGACGAAACGTCGTCAACGAATTAGCGTAATGTCTCTTGAAATACTATTATTATTGAGGACTTCTGGGTATGCCTAAGCCATATGTTTGTTATATACCTAGCTGACAGCGTTTTCATTTGTAATTTTTCATT
This sequence comes from Anguilla rostrata, assembly GCF_018555375.3. Classification (NCBI taxonomy): domain Eukaryota; kingdom Metazoa; phylum Chordata; class Actinopteri; order Anguilliformes; family Anguillidae; genus Anguilla; species Anguilla rostrata. The sequence continues at coordinate 7,323 of NW_026985882.1, forward strand.
TTGAATATCGTTCTTTCACTTCCGCAATCAGCTATTTCGTATCCTGCCTGCTGAGACCGTAGAGCTGACCGCATCACGTGTGCAAAGCCGACCAATGCTGTAACTTCACCGTTCGCATATGAATGACGTCACCTTCTCCATTCATCTCTATGGGGAAAAATTGGGCATAAAAATTAATATTTCTCAAAAACCGTGCAGCGAAACTTTCCACAAAGTAATAGCACACGATTCCCAAAGAAGCCGGTCATTTTGACATATGGCACGTGTATGTGGTGTGAAAACTCTGGGAGGAGTAGCGGTCCAAAAAATGGGTGGAATAATAATAATAATAATAATAAATAAACTAGACAATTCCTGCAGATATTGTGAAGTGTGGTTGCCGCCAACGCAAAGTCGACTTTGTGCTGAACGGAGTGAACAGTGGTAGGTAGTTGCTATGATATCTGAGGCAGTTGCTAGGGTGTTGCTAGGTGGTTCTATGGAGTTCTAAGTGGTTTCATGGAATTCTAGGCGGTCGCTAGGGTGGTGCTAGGTGGTTGCTATGGAGTTTCAGGTGGTTGCTATTGAGCTCCAGGTGGTTGCTAGGGCATTGCTAGGTGGTTGCTAGGATATGCTAAGTGGTTGGTAGGTGGTTGCTATGGAGTTCTAGGCGGTTGCTAGGGTGTTGCTAGGCAGTTGTTATGGTGTTCCAGGTGGTTGCTAGGGTGTTGCTAAGTGGTTGCTATGGAGTTCTAGGCAGTTGCTATGGTGTTGCTAGGTGGTTGCTAGGGTGTTGCTAGGTGGTTGCTATGGAGTTCTAGGCCGTTGCTATGGTGTTGCTAGCTGGTTGCTATGGAGTTCTAGGTGGTTGCTAGGGTGTTGCTAGGTGGTTGCTATGGAGTTCTAGGCCGTTGCTATGGTGTTGCTAGGTGTTTGCTATGGAGTTCTAGGTGGTTGCTATGGAGTTCTAGGCAGTTGCTATGGTGTTGCTAGGTGGTTGCTATGGAGTTCTAGGCCCTTGCTAGGGTGTTGCTAGGTGGTTGCTATGGAGTTCTAGGTGGTTGCTAGGGTGTTGCTAGGTGGTTGCTATGGAGTTCTAGGCGGTTGCAATGGTGTTGCTAGGTTGTTGCTATGGAGTTCTAGGCGGTTGCTAGGGTGTTGCTAGGTGGTTGCTATGGAGTTCTAGGTGGTTGCTAGGGTGTTGCTAGGTCGTTGCTATGGTGTTCCATGTGGTTGCTAGGGTGTTGCTAGGCAGTTGTTATGGTGTTCCAGATTGTTGCTAGGGTGTTGCTAGGTGGTTGCTATGGTGTTCCAGGTGGTTGCTAGGGTGTTGCTAGGTGGTTGCTAGGGTATTCTAAGTGGTTGCTAGGATGTTGCTAGGTGGTTGCTATGGAGTTATAGGCGGTAGCTAGGGTGTTGCTAGGCATTTGCTATGGATTTCCAGGTGGTTGCTATGGAATTCTAGATGGTTGCTAGGGTTTTCTAGCTGGTTGTTATGGGTTGCTAGGTCGTTGCTATGGAGTTAGAGCCGGTTGCTAGGATGTTGCTAGGGGGTTGCTATGGAGTTCTAGGCGGTTGCTAGGTATTTACTGAGTCCAATGACGCGACCCATAGTTCTCTATGACAAACGGTTCAAAAGTTATGAAATATCAAACATCGGCCAATCAGGAAGGGGGGCGAGGCTGATCTCCACCAATGGACAAAGGACTCTCTACTATGTCCAATGAGGCATTGCACAATTTGTGGGCAATTTTTCCCCATAGAGATGAATGGCAGAATGTTCAAATCTAGAGAGAGACCAGAGTACTGCTGCCAGAAGACAGACCATTGTGACATCACAAGGGTGAGAAGACAGAGCATTGTGACATCACAAAGGTGAACATTCCGCCATTCATTCTCTATGGGAAAAATTGCCCACAAAAATTCAAATTTTTCAAAAACGTACACACCAAACTTTCCAAAAGTAATAGCATACCATTCCCGATCAAGCCGCTCGATTTGACATATTGCACGCGTATGTGGTGTGAAAACTCTGGGAGGAGTTGCGGTCCAAAAAATGGGTGGAATAATAATAATAATAACTAGACAATTCCTGCAGAAATTGTGAAGTGTGGTTGCCGCCAATGCAAAGTCGACTTTCTACTGAAAAGAGTGAACAGTGAAAGTAGTTGCTATGATGTTCTGGTGGTGACTTTGGTGTTTTAGGTGGTGTCAAGGGTGTGCTAGGTGTTGCTATGGAGTTTGAGGCTGTTGCTAGGTGTTGCTA
>NW_026985883.1:0-20387 GCF_018555375.3 Anguilla rostrata
TTGAGCTGCAGCTGGTAAAAAAGGGGGGCTGGCACCACGTGCTTCAGAGGAGGGGGGGGGGGGGCACATGCTCGTCTGCGCTCTGTGAATCCATTGTGTCAGTGAGCTGAGACGAATACATTTGGGCATTCTCAACTGGGGAAAAAAAGCATAAAAAACTAAATAACAGTTTGATTTGCCAACATGTTTCACCAGTAAAGTGGCCTTTAAACCCACCAGTATTCCCTTAGAAATACATCAGGATGGGAGATCTGAGTCAAAGCTGAGAGGCAGCTGTTGGTGCTCCAGCCCGGAGGGTGGTCTTACAGGCGTCACTGTTGGGTCGCACCCTGGCTACGGGCGTTTCTCCCGCTCTTTCCACAGAGAGGGGAGTCCTGACGGCGGCGTAGAGTTCTTCTAACCCTGCGGAGCGGACCGCCGCGGCGTTTGCACAGTCTACCGCGGAACCCTGTTCCCCCGGGCGTCCACGGCAACTTTCGCCACGGCAACCCTCGTGTGCCCCCCCCAACCCTACCTACAGGCCCCTAACAAGGAGATAGAGAACTGGAGATGTAGTGAGACAGAGAGGTGAAGAGATGGAAAGGCAGAATGGGAGGAGGGAAATATCTCCACGTGCTACTCAAGCAAAACCCAAAAATGTTATTTTTTTAGTTTCTCCTTGCTGCTCAAAAGCCTGATGAGGCCAGGTGGGAGACGGGCCTGCTGAATCTGTAACAACACCAGTGCCTGTCTGAGCTCCGAGTGGGTGCACGTGGGCGGGACTCCTCCACACTGAAGAGACGCCACTGACAGGGCCGGCCGCCACAAGCAGAGAATGCCCAAAATACAGCGGGGGACGAAGGGGAGGAGGACTCATCCCCTTATCTCCCAGAAACAAATCTCTACCAGGTTTCTGCTTGTTCTCTGAGTGGCTGAAGAGCAGCCTGCCAGGCTTTTTCCCGCCTTCTCTGCTTTGAGCAGGCTCTGTTTCATGAACTCGCTCCTGCAGAGTGCTGTGGGATCTTCAGATGTGGCCGCTTACGGGCAGTAGGTCTGCGGTTAAACATGGCATTAATGCAGTAATTATGCAGTTCAGTAATGTTGCAGAGGTCAGACCTGTTCTTTTCCACTTTCTCCAGTCATGAAATGGAAAGCTATTGGATTTAATTACCCAAAAGACTGTTCTCAATACAGTCTTAGTTGGATTTAATTACCTAAAAGACTATTCTCAATACGGTCTTAGTTGGATTTAATTGCATACAGGACTGTTCTCAATACTATTGTAGTTGGATTTAAATACCAAAAGACTGTTCTCAGTACAGTCTTAGTTGAATTTAATTACCTAAAAGTGGTGCATTTGTAAGTAATTATGGTCCATTAAGAGACTATAATGCAAATTGTGAACATCTGTTCCTTTGGAATGTTTCAGGTTTTCAATAGTTGGTGATTTGGCAAATGACAATCAAGAAATAGATTATCATTTTTTAAATAAAGACCTTTTACTGACAAAATATTCACAATGAAATTAATAGATTTATATGTATTTATTAATAGAAAATATGATATTAATAGGAGCATAGCTTACAGGTGGCTATTCTGAGAAACTCTCCCTAACCTTTTAATGCTGGTGCCAAATCTGGCCAATTCTTACCCATTAAAGGGGTGTTCTATTTCAGGCTATCTAACTCCAGAATTGAGAATCACAGAGACTTGGCTTAAATGAAGCAAGGCACTTTTTACATTTACGAGCAGAAATGAAGAGTCACAAATGCAATTATCTGAGCGATGCAAAAATGATGTTGTTCTCCTTTAGTTTTTAAATACTGAGAGATCACACATGTACAGCATAGCATGTCCTGAATTATAAACTCCTTGAGAGCAAGTATGCAAAATCTGAGGGTGACATGCAATCTAAATTGTGCATTGCTGTAAATCATAACCTCATATATTTCACTACAAATAAACTGTTTTGACTCATGAAACTTACCTTTGCATTATTTTAGAATGATAATGAGAATATCTTCATCAGTACAGAGTTGTAAGATGTTTAGGGGTCTAAAAACCCATCCAAAACTTTTGCAAAAAATGATTTTCATCCATTATGACAGGTTAAGATGAAACATTGATATGACATTGAAAAATGATGTGAAAAAACATTGTGATGCACAGTGGTACACATACCTAAATATGTAATCATTCACCCCGTATGTTTTTGTAACTACAATATGTAATATTTTGTTGCATGGGGATGAGACAGCATTTTACAGATGTCATATCACTTAAGGGGTATTTTACATTCATCTAGCACATATCAGCACACAGTACATTTCAATGAGTATATTCTATACCATTTCCATCCCATACTAACAGATAGGCTGTTAGTTAGCCCCAATACAAATGTGGAGTGTGCATGTGTCCACGTGGATTTCCCACAGTCCAAAGACATGCTGGTAGGTTAATTGGGAATCTAAATTGCCCATAAGTGTGAGTGTGGGGAGTCATTGGTGAGTGAATGGTGTGTGTGCCCTGCGATGGATTGGCGCCTGTCCAGGGTCTGTTCCTGCCTCTTGCCCAATGCACGCTGGGATAGGCTCCAGCACCCCCAGCGACCCTGCCCAGGATAAGTGGGTATAGATAATGGATGGATGGATTATTAGGAAAGGCTAACAGTCGTCTGTTACAACCAATGCAAATATAACAATATCAAAAACATAAATAATAGAAATGTTACAAGCAGTAATTCAGACATGTTCACATACTGTATATCCTAGTTAGACTGAATACTTCCTGTTCTTCTGATCCACCCCCAGAGGATTTGCTTTAGCCATGCTGATCAGTCAGCAAAATTAGTAAAATATTGTGAAAAGACCAATTATGCCTCCACGAGTGCTCGTATATAAATGCGTAATGTCACTTGAATGCACAATGCTGTGCTGAAGCAACCACTCCTGCAGATACACGGGGCTCTCACGCTTTTTAATAAAATTAAAATGAAGCATGCCATATACCATTCAAAAGTTTGTACTGTACTCTACACGATAAAAGATGTATCAATCAGAACAAACTGAAAGTTACAACGGTGTAAGATATGAGTGCAAAACATCCACTTCCGTGTATGACACTAAATTTAGACTGCAGGTCAATATGAAGTGATTCACACACAAATTTATTTTAACAAGTTATTTTTTATGATTTATTAAATATGTTTACTACATCACAGGAACAGCAGCATTAACAGGGACAGAACATAATGACTATCAGGAATTAGTGTGACAATGACGAAAAATCAGCACTGACAGAATATCAGTGCTAAAACGAAAAGCATATAAAATTAAGTAGCATTCCAAATAATTACACTTAAAAGCAAGCCTCTGACACCATATTAAAGTGACAGTTAATCCCAACAGCATTCTGTGAAAGCAATACTAATAAACATAATTGGTTTTACTGTTGCCAAATAGTAACCCAGGAGCCAGTGACTTGCAGGGCACTGTACATCGGATTCCAGAGCACAGAAATCAAGTCAAACCAGTCAAAGGGAAGTTCAACCAAGACACGTTGATACAAAGGCCCAATTTCTCCTGGAGAGCAGTTTCCCCAGCATATAACACCCCCGTGGCTTTTGTATAAAATGTTCAAATAAACTTATAAAATCTTTATCTAAACCCCAATTTGTAATAAAGTTTTTCCAAATAAAGGACGCAAACAAAAAAAACCAAAACAATATATTATTTTCATTGTTTATATAACAAAAGCGTTTTGTTTAACAAAAACGCAAATTTCATGTGTGCAAAATTATGTGAACCCCTTAATAGTCAGTCAATAGCATGTGGCGCCTCCATTAGCTGTGATAACTTGGAGTAATGGTCTCCTGTAGCCACTAATCAGTGTCTGACATCTGTTTTGAAGAATTTTTGCCCACTCCTCCTTATAGAACTCTGCCAATTGAGTGAGGTTTGAGGGGTGTCTGGTATGAACTGCCAGCATCAGGTCCTGCCACAGCATCTCAGCTGAATTTAGGTCTGGACTTTGACTTGGTCAATCCAAAACTAAAAATCTTTGTTCTCCTGAGCCATTCTATGGTAGATGTGCTTGAATGCTTTGGGTCGTTGTCTTGTATGAAGCCACATTTTCAGCCCAGCTTTAGCTCCTTGACTGATGGCAAGACGTTCTGTTCAAGAATCTCCTGGTATGCCTCAGAATTCATGGTTCCGTTAATGATGTGGAGTCGTCCAGGCCCAGAGGAGGAAAAGCAGCCCCAGAGTTTGACGTTCCCACTACCATGCTTGACTGTTGGGACAAGGTTCTTTTGGTGGTAGGCAGTGCCAAGTTTTCACCAAACGTAACGATTTTTATTGTGACCTGTGTCATCTGTCCAGAGAATTGACTTCCAGAAACCTTCAGGTTTGGCTAGGTGGCCTCTGGCAAAGTTAAAACGGGCAGTTTGGTTCCTTTTTGACAGCAGAGGCTTCTTCCATCCCATCCCATTTTGATTCAGCATTCTTCTTATTGTTGAAACATGCGCAGTTATCTGAGATGCCGCAAGGGAGGTCCGCAGATCTCTAGATGTTATGTTTGGGTTGGCTTTTACCTGATTCATTATTTTTATTGTGGCTTTTGGGGATATTTTAGAAGGGCATCCACTTCTAGTCCGAGGTGCTGTCATGTTAAATGCTCTCCATTTGTAAATGCTTTGCCTCACAGTGGACTGATGGAGCTCAAATCTTTTTTAGATGATTTTATAGACTGATGTGCTCTCACTGCTCTCTTCCTGAGACTCCTCTGAGATCTTTCCTCTCGGCATGGTGTGTGTTGCATTCAGATGTATGGGTTACACCAAACTGACTAAGTTTATTACCTCTATTCATCAGAGTCCCACCCAAACTTTTTCCTGAAGACCTCTCCTTTAATTGGATCATTTGATACACAATTATTTACCTACCTGATTCTACTTGATGCAACCAATCAATTTACGGTACAATTATTTTTGCACTAATTCCTTTTTCATTTTGTTTTTCTACTACACTCATGATTTCCTCTCAACCAAAATATGGAATTGCTAAATATAAACCTGTTATGTCAGATAAAAAAAAGACTGGTTCTGATTAAATAAAGATTTCATGGTAAAAACAAAAAAAAAAATCTATAATTGCACAAGGGGTTCACATACTTTCAAGCAGCACTGTATAGTATACAGGAAATACCCAATAGAGGCCAGAGAAGAGAGTCTCCTTATCTCGAGGCACCAATAGCAGAATGCCAGCCAATGGACAGTTTCACTATCTGGCAACCCCTAATGGCAGAATACAAAGCCAATGGAGTCTCGCTATCTGGCAATCTGTCATTGGGATGGCAAGTATGCTATCCCGCCAAGTTACGCCTTGGCGGGGGCATGCCCAATACCTATACAGCACCGAGAGTACAGCACTGTTCAGGGTTCCCCACAGAAATAACCACAACAGCCATGGACACTCAGCCTTTAAAAACATTAAATTCTAGATATTCTGACCCCATTTCAACAGACAAAATTCATAAAATTCATTGAATTCATTCAAAATTCAAAATTCAGGCATAACTTGGCGGGATGGTATACCTGCCATCCCAATAAGGGCTGTAACTGATCATGAGGAAGTGAATGGGCAAGGCATACTGAAAGTGTGTGATGGTCCAAAGTCCAAAAGTACCTGGGAGTGTTTCAAACTCGAACACCATTTTAAAGACGGACGAGAAAGAAGAGGGAGTAAAAGAAGGAATAAAACTGAAAAAAGAACGAAGTAAGTAGCCTGTTGTGGAGTGGGATGGAGAGAATATAAACTAAAGGTGAAGAGGTGTGGGAAGGAACGAGAATCTTCTAGCATAATCGCATTAACGCGCCTAATTCAGAAAAACAGGAAACTGACAATAAAATGGCGGTTTTGGTGCAATAGGCTTCTTTTTTTTCAAATTTTTCATTTGGGACCAAAAGTAATTAAAAAAAAATAGTTTATGATAATTTTACTTTGTGAGATGTGGCGGTAGTCACAGCCCTAGTAATTTTATTTAAAGTGAAGGCTACATTTTGACACCTGCAACTGTAACATTCAATAACATTCCAAACTTTTTTCAAACAGTAGTAGTTTTGTCTAACAGACACTGATTTTGCACTGAATAACATAGAAAAAAAACAGTTCAGTTGGACACGATGAGCCTTGTGTGGACAGTCTTCACTTTGTGGAAAGGGATGTCAGAATTTAGTTTTCTCTATAATCAAGCAGTTTGGATTTGTGCAGAATGTAGAAATGTAAAATGTGGCAGAATGTACAGAACATGGCATGTTACTGTTACAGTTGTTGTGTTAATGCTATTTGGCTAACACAGCAGGTTTAGCTAAAGCACAGTAGGATACTGAGGTCAAACTGGTAATACAGAGCTACACAAGCAATGCAGCATTAGTGTTACAGTTTTATAATTCTCCATAGAGAAGAAAGCTGTACATTCCAAAGTTACCTGTTGCCTAGTTAGGGCATGCGATGGTTCCACTGACAGCACAGAGCAACTGACACATTTTGATACTTGCAGGGACAACAGCAGAGACAGTTTCCACAGGACGGACATTCAGCTAAAGAACTACATTTAACAGAGGTAAGCTCTAGTAACCCCTTCACATAAGCTGTCTTTCTTTCCATTTGAAAGGGGGACAGTTCACTTTGTCATAGGCTATTCAGCTCACTCTATCATAGGCTATTCAGCTCACTCTGTCATAGGCTATTCAGTTCACTCTATCATGGGGTATTCAGCTCACTCTATCATGGGCTATTCAGCTCACTCTGTCATAGGCTATTCAGCTCACTCTATCATGGGGTATTCAGCTCACTCTATCATGGGCTATTCAGCTCACTCTATCAAGGGGTATTCAGCTCACTCTATAATGGGCTATTCAGCTCACTCTGTCATAGGCTATTCAGCTCGCTTTGTCATAGGCTATTCAGCTCACTCTGTCATAGGCTATTCTGTTTACTCTGTTGTCATTGCTTAAGCATTTAAAATTTGTCCCTTTAAATGTTTAGCCATTTTTTTCTGCAGTTGAACGTTGTTAAGTATGATGCATTGTTGAAATAATAGTATAAACTTCATCACATAATTGTACTATACAACAATTCCTTGATCCTGGCCTCCAGGATGACAAACATGAAAATGACAAATAACCTTCCAGGCTGTCTAAAAAAGAAATCAAACAGTCAACGAGTGGAAATGTCACATAACCAACATACAGACATCATAATAGCAAACCTTACACCAAAACTTATGAACAAAACCAGTCAGTTAAGAACTGGAGCTAATAAATAACTTTAGTATTAACAGACATTATTCACCACAAACTTTAGCATATTACGTAAGGGCCATAACTGATCATGAGGAAGTGAATGGGCAAGGCATACTGAAAGTGTGTGATGGTCCAAAGTCCAAAAGCACCTGGGAGTGTTTCAAACTCGAACACCATTTTAAAGACGGACGAGAAAGAAGAGGGAGTAAAAGAAGGAATAAAACTGAAAAAAGAACGGAGTAAGTAGCCTGTTGTGGAGTGGTATGGAGAGAATATAAACTAAAGGTGAAGAGGTGTGGGGAGGAATCTTCCAGTATAATCGAATTAACACGCCTAATTCAGCAAAACAGAAAACTGACAACAAAATGGCAGTCTGGGTGCAATTGGCTTCTTCTTTTTTTATATTTCATTTGGGACCAAAAGTAATTTAAAAATAATTTTTAAAAAGTTTATGTTTACTTCAGTATTTTGTAAATAGTTTATGATAATATTACCTTGTGAGATATGATGGTAGCCACAGGCCTATTTTATTAAAAGAGTAGGCTACATTTTGACACCTGCAACCGTAACATTGAAAGACATTCCAAACCAAACAATTAATTTAATTGATATATCTATTTATTAAACAATGCATATATTAAATTCAGTCCATGGTTTTGTCAGAAGTTTTTCTTTTCCAACTAGTGTCATATTTATTAATGAATTTATTCTTCAGAAAATAATTAAGACACATTGGGAACAACTGGATTTTCTCACATGGCAATAATAGGCCTATGGAAGCCTATATCTCTAGAATAGATTTTTTATGGATAGAATAACAGATTTTTTGCACATGATGAGCCTTGTGTGGACAGTCTTCACTTTGTGGAAAGGGAAGTCAGAATTTAGTTTTCTCTATAATCAAGCAGTTTGGATTTGTGCATGTGAATGTAGAAATGTAAAATGTGGGCAGACTGTACAGTATGTGGCGTGTTACTGTTACAGATTTTGTGTTAATGCTATTTGGCTAACACAGCAGGTTTAGCTAAAGCACAGTAGGATACTGAGGTCAAATTGGTAATATGATACACACCCTGCTATTCACACACTACAGTATTTGTGTTATTATAGTACACACGTTGATATTCACATACTACCGTATTTGTGTTATTATAATACACATCCTGCTATTCACACATTACAGTGTCTGTTATTACGATGCACAAGTTACTCACTCTCCTGCATTCATGATATTTATGTTTTAAGGAGTAACGGAAGGAAAATTTGGCAATATCCAGGCATGAACCCCCAAAAACAAGCAGTGAGGTAAAGATAAACTCCCAGATGGGAAGAAAAAACACACAAGCGGTGGCCAGAAAAAAGAAATCTCAGGAGGAATCCAGCTTCAGATGTGCATTCTTACACAATTTGATATTTGAATATTCTTCAGGGTTGATGTACGGAGCATCATTTAAGCATGCTGGCAGTGTAGCACAGTGGGTAAGGAACTGGGCTTGTAACCGAAAGGTCGCAGGTTCGATTCCTGGGAAGGACAATGCCGTTGTACCAAGGTACTTAACCTGAATTGCTTCAGTATATATCCAGCTGTATAAATGGATACAATGTAAAAATTGTGTAAGTCTGCTAAATGCCTGTAATGTAATGAAACCGTGAAAATAGATGAACTAACCTTGAATAATATCAATGTCTCTTGAGTTGAAAGCAAATTTTTCTGCTGCAATTACAGTCAGCACAAACTTTTTTGGGGGGTTCAGGCCTGGTAAAGCCATTGTAAAGAGTCTTTGTGACAGCGTCGTCACGAGAACCATAGTTTTTTCTATCACTGCTGAGACAGAGTGTCATCTACAGGCTGTAACTATTATGACTCCAATAATTTTTAAGAGTAACTTTTAAATGATAACAGAAAAAAAATTAAAAACAGAGGAGTACCCTTTTAATGCACATAAAAACTCAGTCCCCTACATGTTTCTCCCCAGTATTTTTGACATGTTGCAAAGCTAACTCGGCAGTGGAGTCTGGAAGAGGCAACACACGCTGACATTTCCTCCGTCGCCAATGCGTGAGCGTTGGCTGGCCGTCTCTCCTGCTTTATTTCATTCCTTTGCTTGTAGAGGTGGCAGACAGCAGGGACAGAGAGGTTTGCGGGGGAGAGTCAATGGAGGAAGAGGATGGTGGAAGTTCTTGGAGTAGTGTTCAGGGGAATAAGAGGAAGCCATTCAGCGAGAGTGGCGGGGATAGCCCCAAAAGCAATGCCAAAGTTAGGAGAGTGAAGGGTGAGTATTGGTTTCAGTCAGACATAAGAAATGATGATCCTAACCTGATGAGACTGACTAAACTAGCTGGAGAGAGGGAAGATGAGTTATGTCCGTTAGTGCCAGCCCCACTGCGCTGCTCAGGTGTCAGAGGTTGGGTCATGTGACTTCAGTGTGCAGAGAGGCGCTGCTGCAGGTGTGGGGGGAACCATGACTACTCAGTGTGTGGGAGGGGTTGGGTCTAATTTCAGTAATCAATGCAGCCTTTAGGGGATGTGTAATGCAACAGCAGGTGCAGGAGATGCAGGTATCGCATGCTGAAGCTGTGAGGGAAGCAGACAGGTGTGTGGTTCCACAGCACCTTCAACAAGGCAGGATGGGAGATCAGTGAAGAGAACACACAGGCCTGTACACACAGGTGCCCCAGACAGACAGCCTGGTACAGACAGATTTTCTGGCTAATGTAGTTCTGCCAAACTGATACAAATCACAAAAAAATCACCGTGACTGCTGTGGGTGTGCATTTAGGGAGAACTGGAGTGACACTGGAGGACTTGACAGGGTTGTTAACTCCAGCAATGGCACATGCATCTCAAAGTGGTGATTGACAGTTTAGTTTACAACTGGTGTTTTTTAAACGTCTCTACTTGTGTTCGGTGGCCAATGGGCAGGGATTTTTAAAATTTGCTTAAGAGTTGCCTGAGTTGTCTGACCTTCTCTGCATTGAAGAAACTTGGCTAACTGCACACCTGCTGTTTGTCTTATCAGGATATAGATCAGTGCGGAGGGGCAGACAAGTTGGTCAGGGGGGAGGGTGCTGCACCTTTGTGAATGATGGGTTATCATTTAGAGAGGTGGTTGTAAGCGCTGAGAGTGAATGAGCGGTGGTGGAGGTGTGGTTGGGTACAGGGAAATGCTGTAGTGGTGAATTTTTATAACCAGAGTTTGGACCTTCCCCTTCATTACCTTGAAAGAATACTCCTGCTTGGGGCTAATAAGGTGATTTGGAGTGGAGATTTTAATTCCTATAATACACTTTGGGGTAGCGAGTTGACTAACAGAAATGGTGCTTGTTATGGAGAAATTTATGGATAGCCTGGTATTGGCTTGCCTGAATGATGGGTGGGGATACACAGCCTAATGTTATTTTGGGGAAGTCATCAGTGTTGGACCTTACAGTACCTTAGTGTGCAGCTCTATGGCTGGTGGGTGTGAATGGAGGTCTGGGAGGATTCAGCTGTAGGGACTGACCGTTATCCAATACTGTGTAAAATAGGGGCAGAAGCATCTAGGGAGGAGTGGGTGTCCCCGGGTAGGTGGTTCTGGGAAAAAGGAGACTGGGAGGTGTTCAGTCAGGTCTGTGAAACTGGATCAGCACAGCTCCAGATGGGGGGTGATATACATGATTCAGTAACTGCGTCATCTGAAGTTCTGTTAGCTGCCTTGTCAGCTGCTGTCCTTTGGTCTGAAGGGGGAAGGATGAGGAAGGTGGTGCTGTGGTGGTCACCGGAATGTTCTAAGGCTGTTTGAGCACACAGCCCTGCGCTCAGGGTCCTGCACAGGATCCTTCCTCCAGACTGTGTGCTGGAGTATCACAGGGCGAGAGCAGTGGCCAGGAGAGTCATCGAGGCACCAAACAGGAAGTGCTGGAGGCAGTACTGCTCTCGGATAGGCCGGGGCACACAGGCTGGGGCAGTGTGGGGTATGATTGGGAAAATGACAGGGGTGTCTGAGGCCACTCAAATCCCAGTTTTGGTGGATGGAGATTGTGTTGCCAGGTCTGGGAAAGAGAAGGCAAATTTGGGGGAGGACAGACTGAGCGGACGGAGTTTGATAGCGTTTCATAACAACATAGGGTCTGGTGGGGGGGAGGTTGGGCTGGCGTGGTGGTGTCCCCTGTTCCTCCCTGGTTATTCCCACTGCCTGTGGTTGGCATGGGACTGCTAGAATATGTGCATCAGGTTGGGGAATCTATAAAAAAAGATTTTTTATTAGTTTCTGCCAGTTTATACAGACATTTTGGTTTCATCACGTAGAAATGATCTGGTAGAACATGGCCAGCATCCTGCTACACACACCGAAGGAGCGTAGCCTCCCCAGAAAGAAAAGCCTTCAGTCTAGTAGGGCCTCCAAAGACATAAACAACAGTATCAATCCATCTATCCATGTGATCAGGAGAACAATGTGTGTGTGTCTGGGCCTGGCAGGCTGTGTGTTAATGTACTTTGAGGCCGTGTGCATCAGTGTGCTGTGTGTGTGTGTGTGTGTGTGTGTGTGTGACTGTGTGCATGAGTGTGTGTGTGTGTGTGTATGTGTTGCTGGGGCCTGGCAGGCTGTGTGTTAATGTACTCTGAGGCTGTGTGCATCAGTGTGCTGTGTGTGTGTGTGTGTGGGTCTGTGTGTGTGCGTGTGTAGTGTGTGCGTATGTGTGTGTGTGTGTGAGTGTGTGGGTGGGTGTGTGTGTGTGTGTGTGTGTGTGTGTGAGTGTGTGTGTGAGTGTGTGTGTGTGTGTATGTGCGTGTGTGTGTGTGTGTGTGTGAGTGTGTGTGTGTGTGGCTGGGTGCTGGCAGGCTGTGTGTTAATGTACTCTGAGGCTGTGTGCATCAGTGTGCTGTGTGTATGCTCTGCATACAACAACAATGAGTATATTCAGTGCGTCAACCAGTTAATTTCTTTGAAATTGCACCTCCATCCTCAAGATAAATGGAATTTAATGAAACCATTATGTACCGTAGCAGGTGTTGGAAATGACCAAAAGTATCAGAGTATTTTTTGACAACTATCAAATCTCTGAGTTTGTTGGAATACTGTAAACATAAAGATGTATCCTGCCACCCGGTGGCCTTGTGATACTACTGCAAGTGACTGAACTCCAAGGCTGAGTTTCAAGGCAGAAGTTGACAGGTTCTCAAGAGTTCACTGAACTGAAAAAAAAAGTAGAGAATCATCAATGCTGTGCCTCACCTTGTGTGAAAAATGCAGTGGGTCCATCTTGTTTTTGTAATCCTTGAGTATAAATGACAGCACTGTTTGTAATTACATCAAACACACATGTGATGGAGACAGAATCATGACATGGCCTTATGTTTCATCTTGATGCTTTGCTTTAAAAAAAAAAAAATTCACCTTTGTTATGATAACAAGCCTACACATTAAAAGATAATTTTAACATTTACCACATTTCAGCTTGTGCGCATGTATATTTTGTAATGGAATAGAACAGTAAAGCTGTTTTTCATGCCAGAGGAAGACCATTCATAAGCGGCTCTGACATGCAGTCATACGAGCGCCCAAGGGGGGTCACTAGAGAGCGATGAAACACAGATTCCTGTCTGACTGAACCCTCCCGTATCCTGGGCAACACAGGCACCAATCGTACGTCTCCCCGTGGAGCTACCGGCCACAGTCGGCACTGGCACAGTCCGGATTCGACCCGAGGCCGTGAGGCTCATCCATGCACCTCAGCGTGGTGCCTTAACAGAATGAGCCATCCAGCAGCCCCAAGCCTAATTTTAATAAAATTACAACTAACCAGCATCTATAAGAAATGCTAACTACCATACAATGTGCCAAATAATCACTGAATTGATAAGAACCACTGAAAGCAGGTACATGAGGCAGACAGGAAATCATCAGGTCAGACGACATGTTCCCACTGTAACAGAATTCAGTACAATATGCACCAGGGAAATACCCACTACACAGCATGCAGTGGCATTCTCCAAAGACTCAGTAAGTTATCTTAGTCTTGATAGTAGTTTATAAGCATCACACCTCATATGGTCACATCTCACAAGCATGGAGGCTCTGTCTGGGGTCACACACGCTTGTTACATCAGTAATGAGGCCTCTCAACACACAATATTACAGCACAGTATAGTGCCTGGGACGGGGGTGGTATATCCCCATGGTGGATGCCAAAGCTTTTCGGGTCCTCTCAGGAGTTCACTCGGGACGGCCCTGAGCTGCATTCCATCCTACCCGTAGCTTTCCATTGCTTTTCTCCCTCATCGTCACGGTAACTGGGAGTGTCATCAAATTGTTGTTGCAGAAATCATAAATGATTCCATGTTTTCACTTGTGAGCAAGAACATGGACACTGATGTTTCTTAATCTGAAGGGAAACTTTGTGTTGTGTAAAATTAGAGATTCAGTGTTGGCTTTTAAACATCTGTAGACAGAATTGTGTAATTATTTCTTTATTATGAGTATATGGACACAGTGGCCCAGTACCCAGAGGAAACCAGCACATGCACAGGAACTTGCTAGCTCCATGCAGAGAGGACGCAAAGCGGGACTCTAACTCGGCTTTTTTTTTTTTTATCGTCACACAGTTGTTTTGCCGTGTGTGATTTCAGGATTAACTTTTTGCCCAAAAACTGAATCAAAGAGCATCAGTGCTCTTATTTCTCTCTAGGGAGCCACACATAAACACTAATGTGGGTAAAACCAGACCCAAAGCCAAGCCTCACTGGGGGCTTCAGTTGTTGCAGCCGGGAGAATAGAAGCTAGATGAGAAGGGGTGTTTGGAGGAATAGGAATCTGTAACTATGATCGTAATAACGCTTAATTTAGAGAAATAAAACAGGTAATAAAATGGTGCCCGAGGTGTAGACGAGGAGTAATGTGTTTTTTTCAAATTCCCCATTTGGGACCAAAAACAATTGAAAAAAAAAAACCCTTTCAAATAACTTTTTAAAATTTTAACGTTTATTTTAGCATTTATTTGGTATTTTATGATAATTTCACCTATTTGGATATGACGGAAGTCACAGGCCTGTCGTCGGCTACATTATGACATCTGCTACTGTAACAAAAACAGACCGAACATTTTATAACATAACATTCAAAGAATTGAGGAAATATTGGGTAGCATTGCTTTGAATTACATCTTATGTCATTTCGGGGAGGCAAGATAGCCTATATTGTTTGTAGTACCGTAACTTGGCGTCATTTTGATATCAATACTTTTGAGTAACTTGGCATTTTTGTATGTTGAAAACGTGTTTTTTATGAGATACGACTTACTACTGTGAGACCAAATATTAGAAAGTTTAGAACCACTGGAGTAGCATCAAACCTGTCCAGTAGAGGGCGCTAGTGTATTTTGGCCCCATACACAGTGAGGTAGGTGGTTTGGGGAGCAAAGAACAATCCAGTGGCCACAGTTGGAGAATTACAGAACTTGGTTGCATCGGGGGTCACCAAGTTTCCAAATCTACAATTATTTGCTACATTTAGATGCTCCAAAATTAGATTCTACCTCGAAAAAAGCTATTTGGAATGGTTGCAGGAAAAATTGTTTTACTGGGAGTAATCGACAATTTTTGTCTCATCTTTATCTCATCTACTGTGGTCCAGAGAGATGACATTAGAGCTCTTTGGCCAAGCATAGCTGTTATTTTTAGCATTTCCTTTCTGTTAGCTTGAACCAGTCTGCCCATTCTCCTCTGATTTCTCATTAACAAGGTGTTTTTTGTTTATCACACCATTCTCTGTAAACTCTAGAGACTACTGTACTGCATGAAAATCCCAGGAGGGCAGCTGTTTCTGTGATGCTGGAACCACCACATCCAGCACATCAATCATGCCACAGTCAAAGTCGCTTAGATCACACATCTTGCCCATTCTAATGTTTGCTCAAACAAAAAGCTAAACATCTTCACGGTGTCTGCATACTTTATATATTGAGTTGCAGCCACATGATTTGCTGTTTGGTGCAGTAGGCTATTTGCATTAACGAGCAGGTATACCCAATAAAGTGGCCGATATATACTGGATATAGGGTTGGTGTTGATTTAGGGATGTGTGTACAGAAACAGGCCTCATACCTGCTGTTAAATACAGCAGTGGATCTTTAATGTTGAAGGACGGAGTGTGACACAGTGGGTAAAGAACTGCGCTTGTAACCGAAAGGTCGTAGGTTCGATTCCCGGGTAAGGACACTGCCGTTGTACCCTTGAGCAAGGTACTTAACCTGCATTGCTTCAGTATATATATCCAGCTGTATAAATGGATACAATGTAAAAAAAAGTGCTATGTAAAAAAGTTGTGTAAGTCGCTCTGGATAAGAGCGTCTGCTAAATGCCTGTAATGTAATGTAATGTAATAGGGCTGTTCTGCTTCCACTGGACCTGGGGCCCTTGTTAAGTACAACAGCATCATGAACTCTGCTCAAGTACCAGGATATTTTAGCCAGAAACCTGGTTGCCTCTGCCAGCAGACTGAAAGCCGCTATTGGATCTTCCAGCAGGACAGTGACCTCAAGCACACATTACTATACACAAATAAATGAATTAACCACAGAAGCCACATTTTGCAATGGCTACAGTCTCCAGAGATGAACTACATTGAAAAACATTGGTTTTAATAGAACAGGACAGTTATTAAGCAAAGATCAAAAGATATTAAGGATCTGGATGGAGGAAGGGTCTAAGATCACTCCAAATGTGTTCTCCAGTCTTATATGACATATAAAAATCTCAGTGCCATTATCCTTGCAGGGGGTGGGTGAACAAAGTACTGCAGTGGGGGGAGGGTCTGTATAGAGCATGTTTAGGGAATGTTACATCAGTAAGTAGGCACATCAGCACATTTTATTTGACAGCCACATTTATTGCAATTAAGACATGAGAACACCTGTGGATGGCACGTGGGTGGGGGCACAGCTGCCTCACAGCAAGAAGGTCATGGGTTCGAATCCGGGGCCGTCTTTTGTGGAGTTTGTGTGTCCGCACGATTTCCTCCAGGTTTCCTCCCACAGTACTAAGACATGCAGCGAAAGGTTAATTGGACAGTTTAGGTTAACCTGTCCAGGGTGTATTCCTGCCTTTGCCCAATGCATGCTGGGGTAGGCTCCAGCACCGCCCGCAACTCTGACCAGGAATAAGCGGGTATAGATAATGGGCGGATGGAACACGGTGGATTTTTGGAAATGTCTGTTGGACAAATAACATTGCAGTACCTTTGAACCGCCACTAGATTATACGGGAAGTTATTTTTATTGCCCCAATAAACAAGACACAGAAAATGCATTAAATGGAAATCCAACCCCCCCAAACCTTATGAGGAGGGAAATAACAGATGAAACATACTATCAGACAAACCAACTATATTTGATATATATTTTGAGACAGAAAAAATAAAAATAACACTTAAAAATATGGGAATAGGTTTAAGAAAGTAAAGGCAAAATCTGATCATGATAACAGTGGATACTAATAATCACAATAATAAAAATAAAATAAAAATAAAATAACTAATAAATAATTGTGTTCATCGGGCGAAAACATTAAATTATTGTAAACCAAGGTGGACTTATAAATCTGACAATGGTGAGTGGGTGATTATCTATGTGGGTTTGTGTGTGTGTGTGAGTGGGTGCTTATCTATGTGGTTGTGTGTGTGTGTTTGTGAGTGAGTGCTTATCTATGTGGTTTTGTGTGTGTGTGAGTGGGTGATTATCTATGTGGTTTTGTGTTTGTGAGTGGGTGATTATCTATGTGGTTTTGTGTGTGTGTTTGTGAGTGGGTGATTGTGTGGTTTTGTGTTTGTGAGTGGGTGCTTATCTATGTGGTTTTGTGTGTGTGTGTATGAGAGGGTGCTTATCTATGTGGTTTTGTGTGTGTGTGAGAGAGGGTGCTTATCTATGTGGTTTTGTGTGTGTTTGTGTGAGTGGGTGCTTATCTATGTGGTTTTGTGTGTGAGAGAGGGTGCTTATCTATGTGGTTTTGTGTGTGTATGAGTGGGTGCTTATCTATGTGGTTGTGTGTGTGTGTGAGAGAGGGTGCTTATCTATGTGGTTTTGTGTGTGTGTGTGTGTGAGAGAGGGTGCTTATCTATGTGGTTTTGTGTGTGTGTGTGAGTGGGTGCTTATCTATGTGGTTTTGTGTGTGTGTGTGAGTGGGTGCTTATCTATGTGGTTGTGTGTGTGTGTGTGTGAGTAGGTGCTTATCTATGTGGTTTTGTGTGTGTGTATGAGTGGGTGCTTATCTATGTGGTTTTGTGTGTGTGTGTGAGAGAGGGTGCTTATCTATGTGGTTTTGTGTGTGTGTGAGAGAGGGTGCTTATCTATGTGGTTTTGTGTGTGTGTGTGAGAGAGGGTGCTTATCTATGTGGTTTTGTGTGTGTGTGTATGAGAGGGTGCTTATCTATGTGGTTTTGTGTGTGTGTGTGAGAGAGGGTGCTTATCTATGTGGTTTTGTGTGTGTGAGAGGGTGCTTATCTATGTGGTTTTGTGTGTGTGTGTGAGAGAGGGTGCTTATCTATGTGGTTTTGTGTGTGTGTGTGAGAGAGGGTGCTTATCTATGTGGTTTTGTGTGTGTGAGTGGGTGCTTATCTATGTGGTTTTGTGTGTGTGTGTGAGAGAGGGTGCTTATCTATGTGGTTTTGTGTGTGTGAGTGGGTGTTTATCTATGTGGTTTTGTGTGTGAGTGTGTGTGAGAGGGTGAACAATGTACTGAATACAGAGGTGCCAATAATTGTGAAACCAAATGTCTGGAAATATATAATCTGAGACATGTTTGATTTAATCCATTTAATCATTAATAAAATGTATTTCACATGCTGGGTTATCAGTATATAGCTTAGTACCGGCATTTAAATTATACAGTCATTCGTCATTATGAAGGGGGCCAAAAGTTTTGGTGGTGACTGTTTAATTCATATTTATGGCCCATTTAAAACCCAGATTTTTTCTGTCAACACAACGCTATATTGTGTATGTGTGTATGAGTGTGTGTGTATGTGTGCTCACTGTATTCTCATTTTGTGTTTTTACAGGTTGGCTAATTTGGGTCAGAACCCATTTCTGGTCTAATCTGTTCTGTAGTGTTCCAGTCTCCTGAGATAGGGCGCACTGTTTCTAAAATGAGTCTCTCAGGGGAGCCAGAGACCAAAGAAGGAACCCTCAGCACTAAGAGGAAGAGGTATGAATGAATGAATCAGGTATTTAATATGATGTGAGTTAGAGCTGCAGTAAGAGGATGAGTTTAACTGGAAGCTCTGTCCCCATGTGCTGTGAGTTAGAGCTGCAGTAAGAGAATGAGTTTAACTGGAAGCTCTGTCTGCATGTTTTGTTCACAGGGTCCAGGTAGAAAGAGCAAGGTCACCTGCACCCAGCTGTGTGTCCCTGAAGAGTGATGATTCAATGGAACCTCCGCTCAAGATCAGAAGAGAGTTCACAGGTGACCAAAGGTAATTAAATAGGCTTAAATTGACGCTACTATTTAACCCCTTAACCCCAAGCATTTAAAAAGGAAATTTCCAACCTGGTTTGGAGTGCTCTTAAAGGTCCAGGAAACTAGATTGTTGTTATATTCCCTAGAAGTGACGACAGATTTTCTTCTTTATGCTTCATTCACGTTTTTAACCGAATTAGAACCATTGAATTGTAATAGACACGGTTAGATTATTGCGACCTGTTTAGCAGACATGGGCAGGTTGGGTGTGTATCCTGCGCTCATTAACATTCATACCTGTAAGACACATCATACAGTATGTAAACCGTTTCTCATCGCTAGCTAGGTCAGAGCTGGTTAGAGCAGATTTTCCATGCAGTACCCAACAAAATGAAAGAAAGCAAAATAAACTAGGTGTTCCCATCATATAATTAAACCTGAAGATTATTCAACTTGTAATAGCATTGTAACACTGAGCTACTGTACACTAACATTACACTCTATAGCAGTCTCAAACTCTGGACATTACACCCAAATAAAGACAGGCTTTGATTCCACATGTCTTAGCTTGAAAACGTTTTAATTGTCGCTAGCTAATGGTAGGCATGCTTACCGATCCAGCATGTTCTGCAAAAAGTACTTTTGTTCAGAGAAAATGAGCAATGCAAATACTAACTGCACTGGTTATTGTAATACTGGAGTGCCTGTGGGCTCCAGAATTAAAACCCATTTCTTGTAGGTCTCTTCATTTTTGGCAAAAGAAAAGAATGTATTGCCTTTTCCACATCCAGAGAAGGGGCAATGCTTAGACATTTTCAGTTTAGCTTGCCTAGTGTGCACAAAAGTGGCAAGATCATTATTTACACATTACATGTAGAAAGAATTTCACTAGACTTAAGGGTTTTGTTACATAACTAACACCCAATGAACCCTGCCCATTGAAAACCTGGCGTTTAGCCAGGGGGAGAGCAAGCCAATTTCGGCACAGGCTTTTATTTGTTTTTTCTTTTTTTGTCTTTTGCAATAATCGTTTGAAAGTATTTCTGGGCCATTCGTGAATGTAAAACAGTAATAACATGACACATCAGCAAAGAATTCACAGATTGTTGTGCCGATAACTAACAGCAGTGAAATGTTGCAATGGATTTTCCAAGACATCCCAAAACCTTTCCAAATTGCAAATTTTAGATAGTGTTTTGAACAGGTTATCTACACTACAAAATAAGTTTTCTTCTCTCAAAATCACATATTTTGAATTAATAACAGAGGTGAATCAGTTCTAACATGTTTTTGGGAGTTAATTTCTTACAGCAGTTAACATTATGCTGAATGTTGAAATACAAATGTTACAGTAGCTGGCAGGAATTAGCAGAAATTATAACAGAAAACTAATATTAGTTTGAGTTGAACTTTATTTTTTTTTTTTCTTTTTTGTTTTTTGCCAAAAATCGTTTTTTAAAGTATTTCCGGGGGGTTTGTGAATTTAAAAAATTTAAAAAAATGACACATCAGCCAAAAAATTCCAGATGTTGTGCCGATAATAAAAGGTGAAATGTTTCATGGGGTTTTTTTCCCAAAACAAACCCAAAAAACCCCTTTTCCAAATTGCAAATTTTAGATATTTTGTTTTTAACAGGTTTTCTACAATACAAAAGGTTTTCTTCTCTCAAAATC
>NW_026985884.1:0-8631 GCF_018555375.3 Anguilla rostrata
ACACTAACTAACATCTGCAAAATGTGAGTTTGCACCAATATGACTTTTTCTGCAGAAATTGTGAAGTGTGGGTGCCGCAAGCAAAGTCGACTTTCTGTTGAACAGAGTGAACAGTGGTAGGTAGTTGCTATGAGTGTTTGAGGCAGTTGCTAGGGTTTGCTAGGTGGTTCTATGGAGTTCTAGGTGGTTTCATGGAATTCTAGGCGGTCGCTAGGGTGGTGCTAGGTGGTTGCTATGAGTTTCAGGTGGTTGCTATTGAGCTCAGGTGGTTGCTAGGGCATTGCTAGGGGTTGCTAGGATGTTCTAGGTGGTTGCTATGGAGTTCTAGGCGGTTGCTAGTGTGTTGCTAGGTGGTTGCTATGGAGTTCTAGGGTTCTATGGTGTTGGTAGGTGGTTGCTATGGAGTTCTAGACCGTTGCTAGGTGTTGCTAGGTGGTTGCTATGGAGTTCTAGGTGGTTGCTAGGGTGTTGCTAGGTGTTGCTATGGAGTTCTAGGTGGTTGCTATGGTGTAGCTAGGTGGTTGCTAGGAGTTCTAGGTGGTTGCTAGGGTGTTGCTAGGTGGTTGCTATGGAGTTCTAGGTGGTTGCTAGGGTGTTGCTAGGTCGTTGCTATGGTGTTCCATGTGGTTGCTAGGGTGTTGCTAGGCAGTTGTTATGGTGTTCCAGATTGTTGCTAGGGTGTTGCTAGGTGGTTGCTATGGAGTTCCAGTCGGTTGCTATAGTGTTGCTAGGTGGTTGCTATGGAGTTCTAGGCCGTTGCTAGGGTGTTGCTAGGTGGTTGCTAAGGAGTTCTAGGTGGTTGCCAGGGTGTTGCTAGGGTGTTGCTAGGTGGTTTCTATGGAGTTCAAGGTGGTTGCTATGGTTTTGCTAGGTGGTTGCTATGGAGTTCTAGGTGGTTGCTAGGGTGTTGCTAGGGGGTTGCTAGGGTATTCGAAGTGGTTGCTCTGGTGTTGCTAGGTGGTTGCTATGGAGTTCTAGGCCGTTGCTAGGGTGTTGATAGGTGGTTGCTATGGAGTTCTAGGCGGTTGCTAGGGTGTTGCTAGGTGGTTGCTATGGAGTTCTAGGCGGTTGCTATGGTGTTGCTAGGTGGTTGCTATGGAGTTCTAGGCGGTTGCTAGGGTGTTGCTAGGTGGTTGCTATGGAGTTCTAGGTGGTTGCTAGGGTGTTGCTAGGGTGTTGCTAGGTGGTTGCTATGGAGTTCTAGGCGGTTGCTTGGGTGTTGCTAGGTGGTTGCTATGGAGTTCTAGGTGGTTGCTAGGGTGTTGCTAGGCGGTTGCTATGGAGTTATAGGCGGTTGCTAGGGTGTTGCTAGGGTATTCTAGGTGGTTGCTAGGATGTTGCTAGGTGGTTGCTATGGAGTTCTAGGTGGTTGCTAGGGTGTTTCTAGGGGGTTGCTAGGGTATTCTAAGTGGTTGCTATGGTGTTGCTAGGTGGTTGCTATGGAGTTCTAGGTGGTTGCTAGGGTGTTGCTAGGTGGTTGCTATGGAGTTCTAGGCCGTTGCTAGGGTGTTGCTAGGTGGTTGCTATGGAGTTCTAGGTGGTTGCTAGGGTGTTGCTAGGTGGTTGCTATGGAGTTCTAGGCGGTTGCTAAGGTGTTGCTAGGTGGTTGCTATGGAGTTATAGGTGGTTGCTAGAGTGTTGTTAGGTGGTTGCTATGGAGTTCTAGGCCGTTGCTAGGGTGTTGCTATGGAGTTCTAGGCGGTTGCTAGGTCTTTACTGAGTCCAATGACGCGACCCATAGTTCTCTATGACAAACGGTTCAAAAGTTATGAAATATCAAACATCGGCCAATCAGGAAGGGGGGCGAGGCTGATCTCCACCAATGGACAAAGGACTCTCTACCATGTCCAATGGGGCATTGCACAATTTGTGGGCATTTTTCCCTATAGATATGAATGGCAGAATGTTCAAATCTAGAGAGAGACCAGAGTACTGCTGCTAGAAGACAGACCATTGTGACATCACAAGGGTGAGAAGATAGAGCATTGTGACATCACAAAGGTGAACATTCCGCCATTCATTCTCTATGGGAAAAATTGCCCACAAAAATTCAAATATTTCAAAAACCGTTCACCCAAACTTTCCACAAAGTAATAGCACACCATTCCCACACCATCAGGCCGCTCGATTTGACATATTGCACATGTATGTGGTGCGAAAACTCTAGGAGGAGTAGCGGTCCAAAAAATGGGTGGAATAATAATAATAATAAATAAACTAGACAATTCCTGCAGAAATTGTGAAGTGTGGTTGCCGCCAACGCAAAGTCGACTTTGTGCTGAACGGAGTGAACAGTGGTAGGTAGTTGCTATGATGTCTGAGGCAGTTGCTAGGGTGTTGCTAGGTGGTTCTATTGAGTTCTAGGTGGTTTCATGGAATTCTAGGGCGGTCGCTAGGGTGGTGCTAGGTGGTTGCTATGGAGTTTCAGGTGGTTGCTAGGGTGTTGCTAGGTGGTTGCTATGGATTTCTAGGCGGTTGCTAGGGTGTTGCTAGGTGGTTGCTTTGGAGTTCTAGGTGGTTGCTAGGGTGTTGATAGGTGGTTGCTATGGTGTACCAAGTGGTTGCTAGGGTGTTGCTAGGCAGTTATGGTGTTCCAAGTGGTTGCTAGGGTGTTGCTAGGTGGTTGCTATGGTGTTCCAGGTGGTTGCTAGGGTGTTGCTAGGTGGTTGCTATGGAGTTCTAGGTGGTTGCTAGGGTGTTGCTAGGTGGTTGCTATGGAGTTCTAGGTGGTTGCTATGGTGTTGCTAGGTGGTTGCTATGGAGTTCTAGGTGGTTGCTAGGGTGTTGCTAGGTCGTTGCTATGGTGTTCCATGTGGTTGCTAGGGTGTTGCTAGGCAGTTGTTATGGTGTTCCAGATTGTTGCTAGGGTGTTGCTAGGTGGTTGCTATGGTGTTCCAGGTGGTTGCTAGGGTGTTGCTAGGTGGTTGCTAGGTTATTCTAAGTGGTTGCTAGGATGTTGCTAGGTGGTTGCTATGGAGTTATAGGCGGTTGCTAGGGTGTTGCTAGGCATTTGCTATGGTGTTCCAGGCGGTTGCTATGGAATTCTAGATGGTTGCTAGGGTTTTCTAGCTGGTTGTTATGGGTTGCTAGGTCGTTGCTATGGAGTTAAAGCCGGTTGCTAGGATGTTGCTAGGGTGTTGCTATGGAGTTCTAGGCGGTTGCTAGGTCTTTACTGAGTCCAATGACGCGACCCATAGTTCTCTATGACAAACGGTTCAAAAGTTATGAAATATCAAACATCGGCCAATCAGGAAGGGGGGCGAGGCTGATCTCCACCAATGGACAAAGGACTCTCTACCATGTCCAATGAGGCATTGCACAATTTGTGGGCAATTTTTCCCCATAGAGATGAATGGCAGAATGTTCAAATCTAGAGAGAGACCAGAGTACTGCTGCTAGAAGACAGACCATTGTGACATCACAAGAATGAGAAGACAGAGCATTGTGACATCACAAAGGTGAACATTCCGCCATTCATTCTCTATGGGAAAAATTGCCCACAAAAATTCAAATTTTTCAAAAACCGTCCACCCAAAGTTTCCAAAAAGTAATAGCACACCATTCCCGATCAAGCCGCTCGATTTGACATATTGCACGCGTATGTGGTGTGAAAACTCTGGGAGGAGTAGCGGTCCAAAAAATGGGTGGAATAATAATAATAATAATAACTAGACAATTCCTGCAGAAATTGTGAAGTGTGGTTGCCGCCAACGCAAAGTCGACTTTGTGCTGAACGGAGTGAACAGTGGTAGGTAGTTGCTATGATGTCTGAGGCAGTTGCTAGGGTGTTGCTAGGTGGTTCTATAGAGTTCTAAGTGGTTTCATGGAATTCTAGGCGGTCGCTAGCGTGGTGGTAGGTGGTTGCTATGGAGTTTCAGGTGGTTGCTATTGAGCTCCAGGTGGTTGCTAGGGCATTGCTAGGTGGTTGCTAGGGTATGCTAAGTGGGTGCTAGGCAGTTACTAGGGTGTTGCTAGGGTATTCTAGGTGGCTGCTAGGATGTTGCTAGGTGGTTGGTATGGAGTTATAGGCGGTTGCTAGGGTGTTGCTAGGCATTTGCTATGGAGTTATAGGCAGTTGCTAGGGTGTTCTAGGTGGTTGCTAGCATGTTGCTAGGTGGTTGCTAAAGTGTTGCTAGGCAGTTGTTATGGTCTTACAGGTGGTTGCTATGGTGTTGCTAGGTGGTTGCTTTGGAGTTATAGCTGGTTGCTAGGGTGTTGCTAGGCAATTGCTATGGTGTTCCAGGTGGTTGCTAGTGTGTTGTTGGGTGGTTGCTATGGCGTTCCAGGTGGTTGCTATGGAGTTATGGGCGGTTGCTAGGGTGTTGCTAGGCAGTTGTTATGGTGTTCCAAGTGGTTGCTAGGGTGTTGCTAGGTGATTGCTATGGTGTTCCAGGTGGTTGCTATGGTGGTTGCTAGGGTGTTGCTAGGTGGTTGCTATGGAGTTCTAGTCGGTTGCTATGGTGTTGCTAGGTGGTTGCTATGGAGTTCTAGGCCGTTGCTAGGGTGTTACTAGGTGGTTGTTATGGTGTTCCAGGTGGTTGCTAGGTGGTTGCTATGGAGTTCTAGGTGGTTGCTAGGGTGTAGCCAGGCATTTGCTATGGTGTTCCAGGTGGTTGCTAGTGTGTTGTTAGGTTGTTGCTATGGATTTCTAGGTGGTTGCTAGGGTGTTGCTAGGGGGTTGCTAGGGTATTCTAGGTGGTTGCTAGGATGTTGCTAGGTGGTTGCTATGGAGTTTTAGGCGGCTGCTAGGGTGTTGCTAGGCAGTTGTTATGGTGTTCCAGGTGGTTGCTAGGGTGTTGCTAGGTCGTTGCTATGGTGTTCCATGTGGTTGCTAGGGTGTTGCTAGGCAGTTGTTATGGTGTTCCAGATTGTTGCTAGGGTGTTGCTAGGTGGTTGCTATGGTGTTCCAGGTGGTTGCTAGGGTGTTGCTAGGTGGTTGCTATGGTGTTCTAGGTGGTTACTATGGTGTTGCTAGGTGGTTGCTATGGCGTTATAGCCGGTTGCGAGGGTGTTGCTAGGCATTTGCTATGGTGTTCCAGGTGTTTGCTAGTGTGTTGTTAGGTGGTTGCTATGGAGTTCTAGGCCGTTGCTAGGGTGTTCTAGGTGGTTGCTAGGGTGTTGCTAGGGGGTTGCTATTGAGTTCTAGGCGGTTGCTAGGTCTTTACTGAGTCCAATGACGCGACCCATAGTTCTCTATGACAAACGGTTCAAAAGTTATGAAATATCAAACATCGGCCAATCAGGAAGGGGGGCAACGCTGATCTACACCAATGGCCAAAGGACTCTCTACTATGTCCAATGAGGCATTGTACAATTTGTGGGCAATTTTTCCCCATAGAGATGAATGGCAGAATGTTCAAATCTAGAGAGAGACCAGAGTACTGCTGCTAGAAGACAGACCATTGTGACATCACAAAGGTGAGAAGACAGAGCATTGTGACATCACAAAGGTGAACATTCCGCCATTCATTCTCTATGGGAAAAATTGCCCACAAAAATTCAAATTTTTCAAAAACCGTGCAACCAATCTTTCCACAAAGTAATAGCACACCATTCCCGATCAGGCCGCTCGATTTGACATATTGCACATGTATGTGGTGCGAAAACTCTGGGAGGAGTAGCGGTCCAAAAAATGGGTGGAATAATAATAATAATAATAACTAGACAATTCCTGCAGAAATTGTGAAGTGTGGTTGCCGCCAATGCAAAGTCGACTTTTGCTGACAGAGGACAGTGTAGTAGTTGCTATGATGTTTGAGGCAGTTGCTAGGGTGATGCTAGGTGGTTCTATGGAGTTCTAGGTGGTTTCATGAATTCTAGGAGGTTGCTAGGGTGGTGCTAGTGGTTGCTATGGAGTTTCAGGTGGTTGCTATGGAGCTCCTGGTGGTTGCTAGGACATTGCTAGGTGGTTGCTAGGATGTTGCTAGATGGTTTCTATGGAGCTATAGCGGTTGCTAGGGTGTTGCTAGGCAGTTGTATGGTGTTCCATGTGGTTGCTAGGTGTTGCTAGGTGGTACTATGGAGTTCTAGTGGTTATGTGTTGCTAGGTGGTTGCTATGGAGTTATAGCGGTTGCTAGGTGTTGCTAGACTTTGCTATGGAGTTATAGGCGGTTGCTAGGGTGTTTGTTGGTATTCTAGGTGGTTGCTAGGATGTTGCTAGGTGTTGCTATGGAGTTATAGGCGGTTGCTAGGGTGTTGCTAGGCAGTTTGTATGGTGTTCAGGTGGTTGCTATGGTGTTCCAGGTGGTTGCTAGGGTGTTGCTAGGTGGTTGCTATGGTGTTGCTAGGTGGTTGCTATGGAGTTATAGCCAGTTGCTAGGGTGTTGTGGCTTGCTATGGAGTTATAGGCGGTTGCTAGGGTGTTGCTAGGGTATTCTAGGTGTTGCTATGTGTGTTAGGTGGTTGCTATGGAGTTCTAGGCGGTGCTAGAGGGTTGCTAGGTGGTTGCTATGGAGTTCTAGGTGTTGCTAGGGGTTACTATGTGTTCGTGGTTGCTAGAGCTTTGTTAGGTGGTTTCTAGGGTGTTGCTAGTCGTTGCTATGAGTCACAGGCGGTTGCTAGGATGTTGCTAGGGGTTTGCTATGGAGTTCTAGGCGGTTGCTAGGTCTTTACTGAGTCCAATGACGCGACCCATAGTTCTCTATGACAAACGGTTCAAAAGTTATGAAATATCAAAGATCGGCCAATCAGGAAGGGGGGCAAGGCTGATCTCCACCAATGGACAAAGGACTCTCTACCATGTCCAATGAGGCATTGCGCAATTTGTGGGCAATTTTTCCCCATAGAGATGAATGGCAGAATGTTCAAATCTAGAGAGACCAGAGTACTGCTGCTAGAAGACAGAGCATTGTGACATCACAAGGTTGAGAAGACGAAGCATTGTGACATCACAAGGGTGAACATTCCGCCATTCATTCTCTATGGGAAAAATTCCCCAAAAAATGTAAAATTTCTCAAAAACCGTCCACCCAAACTTTCCACAAAGTAATAGCACACCATTCCCGATCAAGCCGCTCAATTTGACATATTGCACGTGTATGTGGTGCGAAAACTCTGGGAGGAGTAGCGGTCCAAAAAATGGGTGGAAAGAAATAATAATAATAATATGTGGGATAATAGTAGTGTGATTGCCTAAGGCAACCACACTAATAAAGAATATGTGCAATAATAATAGTGTAGTTGCCCTAAGGCAACCACACTAATAAAGAATATGTGCAATAATAATAGTGTAGTTGCCCTAAGGCAACCACACTAATAATATGTGCAATAATAATAGTGTAGTTGCCCTAAGGCAACCACACTAACTAGACAATTCCTGCAGAAATTGTGATGTGTGGTTGCCGCCAACGCAAAGTCAACTTTGTGCTGAACGGAGCGAACAGTTTCTGTAGCATGAGCAGAGACATAGTATGGTATACATGATATAACATCACGGCAACGAGTTCATTTGCAACACACGTATTCAGAGCTAAATTAACCCTTCATCAATACTTGAGATCAGCGATTTACTCACGGTATGCTGTGACGAGTGACGGCGAATCATAAAGCTAGCTGGCCACTTCAGAGGGTCTTGGAAAAACGTTATATCTGCACTGCACAACCGCTCCATTTTAAAAAGCAAGACAGGGCTAGGGAGATTAATGTGATTGATTTATGGTTTTACGTTAAGTTCAGCTCATTTTTACCATTCAAATAAAAACATTTAACTGTGCTGCAATTCAGAGTTTAATCTGTCACCTTAGATACGAACTCATAGACACAGGATAGCCTACTACGTGTTAGCTGACCCAAATTTCTGGAGTTAGACCGGACCTGAAGCTGCTGCACATGTGCTGTTGACGGCGTTGTTCCAGTTTTCAGTACAGTCTGGCTTTTTGAAGAATTCGTTTATTCAGTAGCTGAGAGCATAAGCTTTCTAACCAGGTATAACAGCACGTCTATTTTTGTTTTTTTAATATCGTTTTTTTAGGTCAACCGAAAGCTATGTCATCATGTCATAGAACGTATTCGCTCTTTGTTAGCACTAGCATGCAAATACGCAAAGTCTGGCTTGTTTGAAAATTCGTTTATTCAGTAGCTGAGAGCATAAGCTTTCTAACCAGGTATAACAGCACGTCTATTTTTGTTTTTTTAATATCGTTTTTTAGGTCAACCGAAAGCTATGTCATCATGTCATAGAACGTATTCGCTCTTTGTTAGCACTAGCATGCAAAACGGAAAGTCTGGCTTGTTTGAAAATTCGTTCATTCAGTAGCTGAGAGCATATGCTTTCTAACCAGGTATAACAGCACGTCTATTTTGTTTTTTAATATCGTTTTTTAGGTCAACCGAAAGCTATGTCATCATGTCATAGAACGTATTCGCTCTTTGTTAGCACTAGCATGCAAATACGCAAAGTCTGGCTTGTTTGAAAATTCGTTTATTCAGTAGCTGAGAGCATAAGCTTTCTAACCAGGTATAACAGCACGTATATTGTTGGTTTTTTTATATCGTTTTTTAGGTCAACCGAAAGTGCTCTCATTTTCGCATTAAAGCCATTCACTGTTTGTTAGCACTAGCATTCTAAGGCGCTGCATGTGCGAAACGTCGTCAACGAATTAGCGTAATGTCTCGTGAAATACATTTTTATT
>NW_026985885.1:0-9239 GCF_018555375.3 Anguilla rostrata
TTTAATCACATCAAAGTTATTTCCCTTTAATTATGGCGACTGGAGCTTCTGAAAAATTTGTAACATGGAATGCCAGGTTTCTTCTTTTATTGTGTTTTCATTCAAGTTGGCGATATTTAGCAAGGCATAAGATGGACTACTTTAACTTACTCACACTGACGAACAATGTAAAAATGTCATCAAGTCAGTCAGCTTTGTTTTTTCTTGTATACAAGTAGATCACTTATGTTGAGCTGGGTTGCCAGGGTTAGTTGTTCCCGTGTCTGATTTATAGAGATGTTGTTTATGTAAGCGAATGGAACAATGTAATGCAGTGGTCTCCAACCCTGGTCCTGGAGCGCTACAGGGTCTGCTGGCTTTTGTTTTCACCTTCAAATCAGCACCCAATTGAGACCCAAGACACCAGGTGAGTTGAGTTAACTGTGTAATCAACTGCTCTAATTGATTCATGAAGTGCAGAGTCACTATGAAAACCAGCAGACCCTGTAGCTCTCCAGGACCAGGGCTGGAGACCACTGAAGTAGTGAAATGACCGTGTGAGTGATGTGATCTAATGGAGTGGTTCTCAAACTCAGTCCTGCGGGACCCCCGTGTATGCTGGTTTTCATTCCAACCTCAACAGCAATCCCAGAATTTTAACAGGCTGTTCATTTTTCTTAAAGGAGTAACATGGTGGTTGAACGTGGCACTTCCCAGTTGTCTTTAGGCAACAACAAAACAAATGTGCATAATTTCTTTATTATTCAGTCATTTCAATGTACTTTAAAGCATATTTTTCTAAGCCTAAATTTCCCACTATAAAAGTTCACCCAAACCGTCTGGGCGTGGTAATGAGAACTGCCAGTTAGCTATGATTGACAGACCGTGTCCCGTTACCATAGCTACCCCCAAGATACGCGCTCTTTTTGGGAGACTGAATTTTCACAAGCTAGCTAGCTTAGTAGTATATCAAGTATCGATAGATAGCTAAGGTAAGGACGTTGACCTATATCCAATTATAATTTTTGCTATCTAGCTAGCCAAGTTAAAATAAAACCACCACTATAACGTCCTCATAAAAGCAAACTAGCTAGCTAACGTTATCGATAACAGTGCCTTATGAAAGCAAACTACCTAGCTAGCTAAATGAATATAACCAGAAATAATCTAACAGTCCTTAAAAGGCACTCTAATTTAAGTGAACCTAACGTTAAACAAATATTTGCATTGTCTTGCCTGTAAGCCAGTGGCGCAAACTATGGGTCTCGAGTTATCCATGGGTTTCCGGTGCGTGCAAAGGGGAGCGGTTACTGTATTTGTGACGCACCAAGTTGACAACTTTCTCAACCGGTTGAAAATAGGACGATAAATTTAAAACGCATATTTCTCCAAAAATACAGAACGGACATATTTAATACTTTACTCATTGTGTTTCTTCAATGCCTCTTGTGCAAATAGCACATAAAACCGAGAAAGTTTGAAAATCACCATGGTTCTTCTTTAATTAGGTGCTTTTCATGTTTTAGGGCTGGGGACTCCAGTCTTATTCAGAAAGGGCCAGTGTGGGTGCACACACCTGATCCTGATTCTATTAATCAAGGTGCTTAGCAATGACTCCAGTGATTGATTAGTAGAATCAGGTGTGTGTACCCACACTGGCCCTTTCTACAACCCCAGCTCTAAAACATGAAATGCACCCAATGAAGAAAAATGAACAGCTTGTTAAAATTCTGGGATTGCTGTTGAGGTTGGAATGAAAACCAGCATACGCAGGGGTCCCCCAGGACCGAGTTTGAGAACCACTGATCTAATGTTGTGTCCGACCAGGCAAACATAATTTGTCTGACTGCTGAAATATTTAACTTGGAATACCGGGTGCTGTAAGCCTTTTTGTGTTTTCACGCAGGGTGCTATTTAGCAAGGTAAAATATGGAAACTGCAACTGATTGACACTTTGAAGAAAAAAATGAATGTCATTACATTACATTATAGGCATTTAGCAGACGCTCTTATCCAGAGCGACGTACAACAAGTGCATAGGTTCATGATGTAGAGGTGCAAAAGAAACACTAGAGTGAAGTAAGGATCGTAGTGCCAGAAGTGACCACATCGATCAGGACTCCAACCCTGTAGAGTAAGCTTGTTCAGCAAGCAAGACTCCTACCAAGTACAAACTAGCACTGGAATCACACCTAATCAAACAAAAAACAATCCTGCCAGATACACTAACATAATCATTATCCTAACTAGGTACAGTGAGCTGAACTATAGGCTAGGGAGGGCTGGGGAGAGGTGCAGCCTGAAGAGTAGAGTCTTCAGTCTGCGTTTGAAAGTGGTGAGATTCTCTGCTGTTCTGACCGTCACGGGGAGGTCATTCCACCAGCGAGGGGCCAGGACAGACAGCAGACGGGAGCGGGAAGTACAGACGCGAAGAGGGGGAGGTGCCAAGCGTCCAGAGGTGGCAGAACGGAGAGGTCTGGCTGGTGTGTAGGGTCTGATGATCCTCTGAATGTACCCTGGTGCTGACCCCTTAGCTGCCTGGTATGCAAGCACCAAGGTCTTAAATTTGATGCGAGCCATAACAGGCAGCCAGTGGAGGTCAGTGAGCAGGGGGGTGACATGGGAATGTCTGGGGAGGTTGTAGACCAGACGCGCTGCAGCATTCTGGATGAGCTGCAGGGGTCTGATGGCGGATGCTGGCAGACCAGCCAGTAGTGAGTTGTAGTGAGTCATCAAGTCAATAATATGCTTCATTTGTTCAACACGTGTCATAAAGGGAATCAAGCACCTGAAAGTGCTTCACGGTGGAATAAAGACTATAAAATAAAATTAGGTTAAAATACAGAGGCAAATTACAGTCACACTCAAAATCAACAAATTAGTGCATCTTATTTTTATCCCCACTGCGTATATTTATTAGAAATAACACTGCAGATTCTGACTTCAGCTTCTGTCAAGCTTTTTCATATTGAGAGAGAAGGTCTACGTTAACAGTGTACTGACGCACGCAGTTAATGTTCACATTATGTCGGTATATATGGCTGTTACGTTACATTCCCACTTCTGATACCCTGCTTTTTTCTACTGTGCATCCGGACTTCTGCCTGTAGGTGGGGCTGCAGAGCCAGATCAAGGGTTTTATTAAGAACACCTGTGCTAAAATCACCTGCATTCCAGGGGCAAATGCAGCCCATCCCCAGCCACGCTTGCTGAAGTAGCTCACCAGATTGCTCACCTTTCTCCAGTGATAGCTCTGATCCTGTGTAAGTTCTAATCTTTATTTCTTTAGCCTTTTTGTGTGATGTTGTCAAGGACTGGCAGTATCCATTTTCTTTCCACTTTTTGTTAGGTTTTGTGCCAGAGTAGGAATTCTGCGGAAGACTTGCCATTTTGTGTCTCGGGAGGAAGGATCACTGTGGGTTTAAGATCAGGGTAATAGCAATCTGTAGGCCCTGCTTTAGCCTGGCCATTGTCCTGTCCAGTTCCACAAACCGGTATGTTAACTCAAACATGCTGCCTGAAACAATTCATAAATCTAGGCTATGTTGTGTAGTTTAAAAAAAACATTTTTTGCAAGTATTTCTGGAGGAAAAGCATTTTTATAGTTTTGTGTTTCATTGTAATATGGTTTGTATCTCTTGGGGATTGTGTGTGCAGCCTGTATGTATTTAGAATGAGTAATTTGCTTCTTGGTGAACCTGGTTAGCTTGCACTAGTGCACGAGTGACGTTGAATCTAACGCCAGGTTAATCTACATTTGGGACTTAATTGTTTTCTGTGTGAAGTTGTACCTGAATTATTCGTGTTTAATGAGGTCAGAGCATTCAGAAATTAGCAAAGTTTAAGTGATAATCTGTGGTGGTCATTGTAATTCTTAACTCGGGTGGACAACAAGGTCTGTATCCATTTCTGGTTTTCATGCTAATGTTTGGTCTTTCTTACTTAGCCCTAACATTTACACAATCTTTTATTTTAGATACATTTTTTGATAAGCGCAAAAGTGACCGTCAAAAGACTTCTTGTGTGCCTATATGAAATGTTTTACTGTGATCTAATCTGCAATCAATCTAGTGTTGGTGTGTGCAGCTAGTTAGCCAGTTTAGCCAGGGTAATTGGTGGAAACGAGAACCCGCAGGGCTGGAATTTCCCACCCCTGCATTAACTTAGGCTCCAAAGAAAAAGCGACATTTTATTTAATCGTTCTAGTTTGGTTCGGCTCCCTGCAGGTCTTCACCAGAACAGAGTAGTATTAGCTGTCTGTGCATACCCCAAGGTATGGAACATGTTTTAAATCACCTTAAACACAGGATTAGCTGGAACAAAACAACAATGTCAGATACACGGAGGTATAACAGGTCCAGGATTGAAAACCACTGTGTTGTGCGGCTGTTGCTTTACTTCCGTAACTATTTAAACAGTATTGGCTCGCTAATCTTTCGCTTACGGCCACACCACCCTGAAAACGCCCGATCTCGTCTGATCTCGGAAGCTAAGCAGGGTCGGGCCTGGTTAGTACTTGGATGGGAGACCGCCTGGGAATACCAGGTGCAGTAAGCTTTTTTGCGTTTTGACACAGGAGGCCGCTATTTAGTATGGTATCAGATGAGATTTATTATTGATATTACTATTATTTTTACTACTAACAATAACTCTTACAATGCTCCTTTCAAACATGAAAATGCAGTGAAAAGTAGCCTACTGTACAATATAGCACTAAAGAAAACTGAGATGCAGTATTAAAAACGGATTGAAATTCATTTCTTTTTGAAGAGAAGTTAAACGCCATCAAGTCATAATTATACGGTCACTGTCAAAATCAACAATTAAATTCATCTAATTCTTTTTACAAAACATAACTATGCTATAGCTTGCTTAAATTTCCGTCGTTAAGGTTTTTTTTTTTTTCCAGAATGAGCAGAAGTTACGCGAACGATTCTCTGTCGCGCAGTTTGTGTTTTAGCGAATTCGCCAAATGTGTGCGTATTAAATAGTAAGTCTCGAGGTTGTGCTTCTGTTATTTTCATTATACTGGTAGTTAGTTTGGGTTTTGCTGTAACTTCAGCTCGGATGGAGAGTAAGTTTGAGGAGCTTCACAGATCTGCGCACATGCGCAGTGTGAGTCTGTCATGCAGCTTTCTCTTGTTACTGTAATGTTTACTGTTGCAAACCTTCCGAATTACGCAGAATACAAGTGAAATGACATACGACCGTATACTGAGGATTTCATTTTCATCGTCTTTGCTCTCAACAAGGAATATTGTATTCAATATTTTGTTTACCTCTCACTTTTTCCTGTATAGACGATTCTTAAAATATTGCCCTCATGGCATTATGGGAAATATTTTTAAAATTGTATTTGTATATGAAAATATAAATAACGAGCACCAGTATTTTGGCGTCTTTAATGAAATCGGCCAATGTCAACAATCGTAATTCTGTGGCTTCGGGAGCTGAGCTAGTGAAAGATGTGATACCCGTCTGTGTGATAGATGTGGTGTGGAGTGGGTAGCCGTCAGGAAATGTGTACAACTCATACTTACCTGGCAGGGGAGATACCATGATCAAGAAGGTGGTTCACCCAGGGCGAGGCTCAGCCATTGCACTCCGGTTGTGCTGACCCCTGCGAATTCCCCAAATGTGGGAATCTCGACTGCATAATTTCTGGTAGTGGGGGACTGCGTTCGCGCTCTCCCCTGATATTCTGGTATGAAAAATAGTTAAGTATTATTAACAGTTACTTGGCCTTAGGCGTTCCTATGACTGACTCGGAGACGTGTAGGATGTAAGGGGATTAATGTAATGAAATGAATGCGTGTGTGTTGTGATGTACTGTTGGGTCCGTCCATGCAAACTTTACTTATACTTGAAATATTTGTAACATGGGAATACCGGGTGCTGTATGCTTTTTCGCGTTTTCACACAGTAAAACGCTATTTAGCAAGATGAAGGATGGACTGATATCTGACTTATGTGATTTATGAGGTCAGAGCATTCAGAAGTTTGTAAAGTGAGAATCTGTGGTGGTCATTGTAGTTCCTTCTTAAAACAGATTATGCATGCACACTCCAAAAACCTAATGGTACAGGGTCAGAATGTTACACAAAAGATTCCCCAATGAAAACTCAACCTCTTAACTCAGAGGTGGTCTTAATTAGCCATATCATTTACACAATATTTTATTTTAGATACATTTTTTTGATAAGCGCAAAAGTGACCGTCAAAAGACTTCGTGTGCCTATATGAAATGTTTTACTGTGATCTAATCTGCAATCAATCTAGTGCTGGTGTGTGCAGCTAGTTAGCCAGTTTAGCCAGGGTAATTGGTGGAAACGAGAACCTGCAGGGCTGGAATTGCCCACCCCTGCATTAACTTAGGCTCCGAAGAAAAAGCGACATTTTATTTAATCGTTCTAGTTTGGTTCGGTTCCCTGCAGGTCTTCACCACAAAGAGTAGTATTAGCTATCTGCGCATACCCCAAGGTATGGAACATGTTTTAAATCACCTTAAACACAGGATTCGCTGGAACAAAACAACAATGTCAGACACACGGGGGTATAACAGGTCCAGGATTGAAAACCCTGTGTTGCGGGCTGTTGCTTTACTTCCGTAACTATTTAAACAGTATTGGCTCGCTAATCTTTCGCTTACGGCCACACCACCCTGAAAACGCCCGATCTCGTCTGATCTCGGAAGCTAAGCAGGGTCGGGCCTGGTTAGTACTTGGATGGGAGACCGCCTGGGAATACCAGGTGCAGTAAGCTTTTTTGCGTTTTGACACAGGAGGCCGCTATTTAGTATGGTATCAGATGAGATTTATTATTGATATTACTATTATTTTTACTACTAACAATAACTCTTACAATGCTCCTTTCAAACATGAAAATGCAGTGAAAAGTAGCCTACTGTACAATATAGCACTAAAGAAAACTGAGATGCAGTATTAAAAACGGATTGAAATTAATTTCTTTTTGAAGAGAAGTTAAACGCCATCAAGTCATAATTATACGGTCACTGTGAAAATCAACAATTAAATTCATCTAATCCTTTTTCAAAACATAACTATGCTATAGCTTGCTTAAATTTCCGTCGTTAAGGTTTTGTTTTTTTTTCCAGAATGAGCAGAAGTTACGCGAACGATTCTCTGTCGCGCAGTTTGTGTTTTAGCGAATTCGCCAAATGTGTGCGTATTAAATAGTAAGTCTCGAGGTTGTGCTTCTGTTATTTTCATTATACTGGTAGTTAGTTTGGGTTTTGCTGTAACTTCAGCTCGGATGGAGAGTAAATTTGAGGAGCTTCACAGATCTGCGCACATGCGCAGTGTGAGTCTGTCATGCAGCTTTCTCTTGTTACTGTAATGTTTACTGTTGCAAACCTTCCGAATTACGCAGAATACAAGTGAAATGACATACGACCGTATACTGAGGATTTCATTTTCATCGTCTTTGCTCTCAACAAGGAATATTGTATTCAATATTTGTTTACCTCTCACTTTTTCCTGTATAGACGATTCTTAAAATATTGCCCTCATGGCATTATGGGAAATATTTTTAAAATTGTATTTGTATATGAAAATATAAATAACGAGCACCAGTATTTTGGCGTCTTTAATGAAATCGGCCAATGTCAACAATCGTAATTCTGTGGCTTCGGGAGCTGAGCTAGTGAAAGATGTGATACCCGTCTGTGTGATAGATGTGGTGTGGAGTGGGTAGCCGTCAGGAAATGTGTACAACTCATACTTACCTGGCAGGGGAGATACCATGATCAAGAAGGTGGTTCACCCAGGGCGAGGCTCAGCCATTGCACTCCGGTTGTGCTGACCCCTGCGAATTCCCCAAATGTGGGAATCTCGACTGCATAATTTCTGGTAGTGGGGGACTGCGTTCGCGCTCTCCCCTGATATTCTGGTATGAAAAATAGTTAAGTATTATTAACAGTTACTTGGCCTTAGGCGTTCCTATGACTGACTCGGAGACGTGTAGGATGTAAGGGGATTAATGTAATGAAATGAATGCGTGTGTGTTGTGATGTACTGTTGGGTCCGTCCATGCAAACTTTACTTATACTTGAAATATTTGTAACATGGGAATACCGGGTGCTGTATGCTTTTTCGCGTTTTCACACAGTAAAACGCTATTTAGCAAGATGAAGGATGGACTGATATCTGACTTATGTGATTTATGAGGTCAGAGCATTCAGAAGTTTGTAA
Organism: Anguilla rostrata; assembly: GCF_018555375.3. Taxonomy (NCBI): domain Eukaryota; kingdom Metazoa; phylum Chordata; class Actinopteri; order Anguilliformes; family Anguillidae; genus Anguilla; species Anguilla rostrata. Next base: position 8,190 of record NW_026985885.1, read on the forward strand.
AGTGAGAATCTGTGGTGGTCATTGTAGTTCCTTCTTAAAACAGATTATGCATGCACACTCCAAAAACCTAATGGTACAGGGTCAGAATGTTACACAAAAGATTCCCCAATGAAAACTCAACCTCTTAACTCAGAGGTGGTCTTAATTAGCCATATCATTTACACAATTTATTTAGATCATTTTTTTGATAAGCGCAAAAGTGACCTCAAAAGACTTCTGTGTGCCTATATGAAAGTGTTTACTGTATCTAATCTGCAATCAATCTAGTGTGGTGTGTGCAGCTAGTTAGCCAGTTTAGCCAGGGTAATTGGTGGAAACGAGAACCTGCAGGGCTGGAATTGCCCACCCCTGCATTAACTTAGGCTCCGAAGAAAAAGCGACATTTTATTTAATCGTTCTAGTTTGGTTCGGTCCCTGCAGGTCTTCACCAAAAGAGTAGTATTAGCTATCTGCGCATACCCCAAGGTATGGAACATGTTTAAATCACCTTAAACACAGGATTCGCTGGAACAAAACAACAATGTCAGAACACGGGGTATAACAGGTCCAGGATTGAAAACCACTGTGTTGCGGGCTGTTGCTTTACTTCCGTAACTATTTAAACAGTATTGGCTCGCTAATCTTTCGCTTACGGCCACACCACCCTGAAAACGCCCGATCTCGTCTGATCTCGGAAGCTAAGCAGGGTCGGGCCTGGTTAGTACTTGGATGGGAGACCGCCTGGGAATACCAGGTGCAGTAAGCTTTTTTGCGTTTTGACACAGGAGGCCGCTATTTAGTATGGTATCAGATGAGATTTATTATTGATATTACTATTATTTTTACTACTAACAATAACTCTTACAATGCTCCTTTCAAACATGAAAATGCAGTGAAAAGTAGCCTACTGTACAATATAGCACTAAAGAAAACTGAGATGCAGTATTAAAAACGGATTGAAATTATTTCTTTTTGAAGAGAAGTTAAACGCCATCAAGTCATAAATTTTACGGTCACTGTCAAAATCAACAATTAAATTCATCTATATTCTTTTACAAAACATAACTATGC
>NW_026985886.1:0-5094 GCF_018555375.3 Anguilla rostrata
TAGTAACAATGTGTTTGAAGACTTTTGGAAGAAATATTGCATGGAAATCAGAAAAATCATAAGGCTATAGGCTATGTCAAATGAAATAATCAATTAAAATCAATAATCCTCTGGAAACATCTTTATTGAACAACCCGTGAATAAATGAGAACAATGTGTTTGAAGACTTTTTGGAAGAAAATATGTCAGTGGAAAATCAGAAAAATACATAAGGCTATAGGTTATGTCCAAATGTGAAAAATATGCAAATTTAAAAATGCAATTCATTATTCAATCATGGGAAATCACTTTATTGAACAACCCGTGAAAAATGAGCACATGTGTTGAAGACTTTTTTGAGAAATATGTCAGTGGAAAATCAGAAAAATACTAGGCTATAGGCTTAGTCCAAATGTGAAAAATGCAATTAAAAATGCATATTATTGATCATGGGAAATCACTTATGACAACCCGGTGAATAAATGAGAACAATGTTTGAAGACTTTTGGAAATATAGTCAGTGGAAATCAGAAAATACATAAGCTAAGGCTTATGTCCAAAATTGAAATAATGCAAATTAAAATGCAATTATTATCAATCATGGGAAATCTCTTATTGAACAACCCGTGAAATAAATGAGACAATGTGTTGAAGACTTTTTGGAAGAAAATGTCGTGGAAAATCAGAAAATACATAGGCATAGGCTTATGTCCAAATTGAAATAATGCTAAATTAAAATGCAATTATATTCAATGGAACACTATAACAACCCGTGAAATAATGAAACATGTGTTGAAGACTTTGGAAAATGTCAGTGAAAATCAAAATACATAGGCTATGGTTGCCAAAATGTGAAATATGCAAATTAAAAAATGCAATTAATATTATCATGGAAATCACTTATGAACAACCGGTAAATAAATGAGCAAAAGTGTTTGAAATTTTTGGAGAAATATGCATGGAAAATCAGAAAATAATAAGCTAAGGCTATGTCCAAATGTAAATAATGAAATTAAAATGCAATTATTATTATCATGAAATCACTTATGAACACCGTGAAATAAGAGCACATGGTTGAAGACTTTTTGGAAAAATATGTCAGGGAAATAGAAAAATACATAAGGCTATAGGCTTATGTCCAAATGAAATAATGCAAAAAAGAATCATTTATTCAATCATGGAATCATTTATTGAACACCCGTGAAATAAATGAGCAACAATGTGTTTGAAGACTTTTTGGAAAATATATGTCAGTGGAAAATCAGAAAAATACATAAGGCTATAGGCTTATGTCCAAAATGTGAAAATAATGCAAATTTAAAAATGCAATTATTATTCCAATGCAGGGAAATCATCTTTATTGAACAACCCGGTGAAATAAATGAGCAACAATGTGTTTGAAGACTTTTTGGAAAAATATGTCAGTGAAAATCAGAAAATACATAAGGCTAAGGCTTATGTCCAAATGTGAAAATAATGCAAAATTAAAAAGCAATTAATTGATTGGATCATGGAAATCATCTTTATTGAACAACCCGGTGAATAAATGAGAACAATGTGTTTGAAGACTTTTTGGAAAAATATATGTCAGTGGAAAATCAGAAAAATACATAAGCTATAGGCTTATGTCCAAATGTGAAAATAATGCTAAATTAAAAATGCAATTATTAATTCCAATGCATGGAAATCATCTTATTGAACAACCCGGTGAAATAAATGAGCAACAATGTGTTTGAAGACTTTTTGGAAGAAATATGTCAGTGGAAATCAGAAAAATACATAAGGCTATAGCTTATGTCCAAAATGTGAAAATAATGCAAAAATTAAAAATGCAATTAATTGATTCAAATGGAAATCACTTTATTGAAAACCCGTGAAATAAATGAGCAACAATGTGTTTGAAGACTTTTTGGAAGAATATATGTCAGTGGAAAATCAGAAAAATACATAAGGCTATAGCTTATGTCCAAAATGTGAAAATAATGCTAAATTTAAAATGCAATTATTATTCAATGCATGGAAATCACTTTATGAACAACCCGGTGAAATAAATGAGCAACAATGTGTTGAAGACTTTTTGGAAAAATATATGTCAGTGGAAAATCAGAAAAATACATAAGGCTATAGGCTTATGTCCAAAATGTGAAATAATGCTAAATTTAAAATGCAATTCATTAATTTCCAATGCATGGAAATCATCTTTATTGAACAACCCCGGTGAAATAAATGAGCAACAATGTGTTTGAAGACTTTTTGGAGAAAAATATGTCAGTGGAAAATCAGAAAAATACATAAGGCTATAGGCTTATGTCCAAAATGTGAAAATAATGCAAAAATTAAAATGCAATTATTAATTAATCAAAGGAAATCATCTTTATTGAACAACCCGGTGAAATAAATGAGCAACAATGTGTTTGAAGACTTTTTTGGAAGAAATATATGTCAGTGGAAAATCAGAAAAATACATAAGGCTATAGGCTTATGTCCAAAATGTGAAAATAATACAATAAATTAAAAAATGCAATTCATTAATTCCAATGCATGGGAAATCACCTTTATTGAACAACCACAGTGAAATAAATGAGCAACAATGTGTTTGAAGACTTTTCTGGAGAAAAATCAGTGTCAGTGGAAAATCAGAAAAATACATAAGGCTATAGGCTTATGTCCAAAATGTGAAAATAATGCAATAAATGTAAAAATGCAATTAATTGATTTGGATCATGGAAATCATCTTTATTGAACAACCCCGGTGAAATAAATGAGCAACAATGTGTTTGAAGACTTTTTTGGAAGAAATATATGTCAGTGGAAAATCAGAAAAATACATAAGGCTATAGGCTTATGTCCAAAATGTGAAAATAATGCTAAATTTTTAAAAATGCAATTCATTAATTCCAATGCATGGGAAATCATCTTTATTGAACAACCACAGTGAAATAAATGAGCAACAATGTGTTTGAAGACTTTTCTGGAGAAAAATCAGTGTCAGTGGAAAATCAGAAAAATACATAAGGCTATAGGCTTATGTCCAAAATGTGAAAATAATGCAAAAATGTAAAAATGCAATTAATTGATTTGGATCAATAGGAAATCATCTTTATTGAACAACCCGGTGAAATAAATGAGTAACAATGTGTTTGAAGACTTTTTTGGAAGAAATATATGTCAGTGGAAAATCAGAAAAATACATAAGGCTATAGGCTTATGTCCAAAATGTGAAAATAATGCTAAATTTTTAAAAATGCAATTCATTAATTCCAATGCATGGGAAATCATCTTTATTGAACAACCCCGGTGAAATAAATGAGCAACAATGTGTTTGAAGACTTTTTGGACGAAATATATGTCAGTGGAAAATCAGAAAAATACATAAGGCCATATAGGCTTATGTCCAAAATGTGAAAATAATGCTAAATCTTTTAAAAAGCAATTCATTAATTCCAATGCATGGAAAATCATCTTTATTGAACAACCACGGTGAAATAAATGAGCAACAATGTGTTTGAAGACTTTTTGGAGAAAAATCAGTGTCGAAAATCAGAAAATACATAAGGCTATAGGCTTATGTCCAAAATGTGAAAATAATGCAATAATTAAAAAATGCAATTAATTGATTTGGATCAATGGAAATCATCTTTATTGAACAACCACGGTGAAATAAATGAGCAACAATGTGTTTGGAGACTTTTTTGGAAGAAATATATGTCAGTGGAAAATCAGAAAAATACATAAGGCTATAGGCTTATGTCCAAAATGTGAAAATAATGCATAAATTAAAAATGCAATTCATTAATTCCAATGCATGGGAAATCATCTTTATTGAACAACCCCGGTGAAATAAATGAGCAACAATGTGTTTGAAGACTTTTTTGGGAAATATCAGTGTCAGTGGAAAATCAGAAAAATACATAAGGCTATAGGCTTATGTCCAAAATGTGAAAATAATGCAATAAATGTAAAAAATGCAATTAATTGATTTGGATCAATAGGAAATCATCTTTATTGAACAACCCCGGTGAAATAAATGAGCAACAATGTGTTGAAGACTTTTTGGAAGAAATATTGTCAGTGGAAAATCAGAAAAATACATAAGGCTATAGGCTTATGTCCAAATGTGAAAATAATGCTAAAATTAAAAAATGCAATTCATTATTCCAATGCATGGGAATCACTTTATTGAACAACCACGTGAAATAAATGAGCAACAATGTGTTTGAAGACTTTTTTGGAAGAAATTATGTCAGTGGAAAATCAGAAAAATACATAAGGCTATAGGCTTATGTCCAAAATGTGAAAATAATGCAATATTTAAAAATGCAATTAATTATTCCGATGCATGGAAAATCATCTTTATTGAACAACCACGTGAAATAAATGAGCAACAATGTGTTTGAAGACTTTTTGGAGAAATATGTCAGTGGAAAATCAGAAAAATACATAAGGCTATAGGCTTATGTCCAAAAGTGAAAATAATGCTAAATTTTAAAAATGCAATTCATTAATTCCAATGATGGAAATCACCTTTATTGAACAACCCAGTGAAATAAATGAGCAACAAGTGTTTGAAGACTTTTCTGGAGAAAATATGTCAGTGGAAAATCAGAAAAATACATAAGGCTATAGGCTTATGTCCAAAATGTGAAAATAATGCATAAATTAAAAAATGCAATTAATTGATTGGATCAATAGGAAATGCATCTTTATTGAACAACCACGGTGAAATAAATGAGCAACAATGTGTTTGAAGACTTTTTTGGAAGAAAATATATGTCAGTGGAAAATCAGAAAAATACATAAGCTATAGCTTATGTCCAAATGTGAAATAATGCTAAATTTAAAAATGCATCATATTCAAGCATGGCAAATCACCTTATGAACAACCACATGAAATAAATACAACAATGTTTGAAGATTTTCTGGATAAATGTCCCGTGCAAAATAGGAAAATACATAGCTATAGCTATGTCCAAAACGGAAAATAATGAATAAATGTATAAAAATGCAATTAATTATGGTCATGGAAAATTTTTATGAACAACCGTGAAATAATGAGACAATTTTGAATTTTGGATAAATATATGTCAGTGGAAAATCAGAAAAATACATAAGGCT
>NW_026985887.1:0-9601 GCF_018555375.3 Anguilla rostrata
GTGCATGAGTGTGTGTGTGCGCGTGTGTGTATGGGCAAGAGAATGTGTGTGTATTTATACATGTGTGCGCATGCGTAAGGGAATGAGTGTGTGTGTGTGTGTGCGTGAGTGCATGGGTTTGTGTGTGTGTGTATGCCTTTGTGTGAATGTGTGTGTGACTGTGGACGTGAGTGTGTGTGTGTGTGTGTGTGAGAGAGAGAGGGATTGTGTGTGAGTGACTGAGTATGAGAGAGAGAGAGTGTGTGTGCATACAGTTATGAGCGTGTGTACGTATGTATGCATGTGTGTGAGCGCATGAGAGTGCACTGATGCAAGTGTGTGATTGGGTGTGAGAGAGTGTGTATGTGTGTGTAAGTGTGAGTCTGTGTGCACGAGTGTGTGTGTGCATGGGTGAGAGAATGTGTGTGTGTTTATATGTGTGTGCATGCGTATGGGAATGAGTGTGTGTGTTGACACGTGTTTGTGTCTCTCACACACACACACACATACACACACTCACATCCACAGTCACATACACTTTCACACAAACGCACGCACTCACACAAACTCATGCACTCGCGCACACACACAACATTGTGCAAGAGAGGCTGGATGTGATGGTGAGTATGAGAGAGAGTGTGTGTGTGGTGTGTGTGTGTGTGTGTGCATACGGTTATGAGCGTGTGTACGTATGCATGCATGTGTGTGAGCATGTGAGAGTGCACTGGTGAATGTGTGTGTTTGTGTGTGCAAGAGATTGTGTGTGTCCATGTGTGTAGGTGTGTGTGTGTGTGAGTGATTGGGTGTGAGAGAGTGTGTATGTGTGTGTGTGTGTGTGTGTGCACGAGTGTGTACGTAGGTGTGTGAGTGCGTGTGCATGAGTGTGAGTATGAGAGAAAGGGTGTAAGAGTATGTGTGTGTGTGTGTGTGTGATGGAGTGTAAGTGAGAGAGTGTGTGTGTGTGTGTGTGTGTGTCTCTACTTTAGTGAGCAAAGGGATACTGAGGAGTCACACACTCTAAATCCAGCACAGACAGGTGTGTGTGTAGTGAAGTGTGTGTGTGTGTGTCTATGTGTGTCTGAGTATGTGAGTGTGTGATTGAGTGTGTGTGTGTATGTGTATATGAGTGTGTGTGGTGTGTGTGTGTGAGTGGGTATATAGATAGATAGATAGATTCCTTTATTGTCATTGCACAGTGTACAACGAAAATGAACGAATATGAATGTGGTGTGTGTGTGTGTGAGTGTCTCTACTCCAGTTGGCAGAGGGACACTGAGGAGGAGTCCCACACTCTAAATCCAGCACAGATGGGTGTGTGTTGAGTAAAGTGTGTGTGGAATCTGTGCAGGAGGGTCAGTGTGTCAGAGTCAGAGACGCTGCAGAAGGACAGAGTGCCAGCCGGACGGTCCACACACACTCCTACCCTGTACTCACACATTCCTCTACCATCATCACACACTCCTGCTCTGCGGTAGGGGAGGTGAGGGCAGGTATGTGTGTTTTGTTATTATTGTGACAGGCAGAATAACTGAGTTTATCAGAGTAACTGAGTTTATCAGGGTCACTGTGTTTAAAGCAATTCAGACTCCAAACACACAGTCAGAACTCCATCCTTTCCTGCTGATTCCTTTATGTCACAGCTATAAAAACCTGTCCCCTCTCAGACACACTGAACTCAGCCTCCCAGTAACAGCGCTCACACACACTCTCTGCACACAACCTGGCCTCTCTCTCCCCAGTGTGTGTCACCTTCCTGTTCCCCTTAGAGACAGCACTCTGTGCGCTGTGTTTGGATCCTTGTGAGCTGACTGCTGTCTGCACACCAGAGACATTAATGAGATTAATTATCATTATTAATATTCACCTCATTATGTGTGTGAGAGAAAGGACTGTCACTGACTCTGTGTGTGTGTGTGTTTGTGTACGTGTGTGTTTCTGTTTGTGTGTTTATGTGTGTAAGAGAGAAGTCTCTCTCACTCACACACACACACACACACAGCAGAGTGTGTATCTATGGAAATTTTTCTGTGTCGATACACACTCACATTTCCTGGGTCCTGGTTTGGTCCTGTTCTAATCCTCCATGGTCCACACTGTAAGAACAGCAGAACATAATTTTGAATTTTATCAATCCTTTATTTCCACTCTCAACACACCAATAGCATCACATAAATTAAAACAAAGACACAATAAAACACAAAACCACGATCATATGAAAAATACACAAATCTGTCACAAAGGAAACTTATTCCATTCCCTCATCCTATTCCATGTGCAAAAATAGCTCCCACCCCTCCACTGAACATTAAACACCCTTATAACACACACACTCTGAAACACACTCAGGTTCTCCATTGCTTTGTAATACTGAAACTCCACCATCACTGTGTCCCTGATCAAACCCCTAACTACAACAACCACATCTTATTTACTGCAGTGATCCCGTGCAGCACCTTCCACTGGAGATCCCCAACCCTCTTGGGTAACGCTGGTTTGAACAGTGCCCTCCATGCCCCCCCAAATCCTTTTGTGAGTGTGTGTGTGTGTGAGGTGCAGCGTGAAAATTCTCTGTACTTACAGCAGTGTGAGTGTGTCCAGTTTAGCAGCAGACAGCGCTCTCACTCCTGAGTCTCCTGGGTGATTGTATCTCAGGTCCAGCTCTCTCAGGTGTGTGTGTGTGAGGTGCAGTGTGGAAACTCTCTGTACTTACAGAAGTGTGAGTGTGTCCAATTTAGTAGCAGACAGCGCTCTCACTCCTGAGTCTCCTGGGTGATTGTATCTCAGGTCCAGCTCTCTCAGGTGTGTGTGTGTGTGAGAGAGGTGCAGTGTGGAAACTCTCTGTACTTACAGCAGTGTGAGTGTGTCCAGTTTAGCAGCAGACAGCGCTCTCACTCCTGAGTCTCCTGGGTGATTGTATCTCAGGTCCAGCTCTCTCAGGTGTGAGGGGTTTGAACACAGAGCTGAAGCCAGAGAATCACAGCCTCTGTGTGACTCTACAGCCTGACAGCCTGCAGAGAGAAGGACACACACACCTTACACACATTAATATAAACTAACAGGGCTGTGTGTGTCAAACACATAGCAGTGTGTTACACTGGAGGCGGGACCAGAATAACGATGATTGACAGCGGGGACAGCGAATGGAATGGCCCTCCTGAACGACGTAACAACGTGTGAAACAAAATTATAACAAAATATAATACAAAACAGTCACATGCCAGCAAAAAATGCCACTCAATTGAGTTTATTGCAAAAAGTGCCCACTTGTTCACAGGTCATACATAAACCAAAAAAATAAAATATCCCACTATTCATGGAAAGGTGCAAGGAATGTCAGCTTTGGTTTTGTATACAATGTCCATCAGTCAGACACCTGCCTTCCAGAAACTAAAGTCCAGGTGGGGGTATTGCACCAAGCAGGATTACTCAGTTAGCCAGGTAACTTCTAAAATAGCATGCAACAACTTATCTGAACATTTGTTAATAAATAGCAATAATCAATACTTATGACTAATTGACACCTAATATATTCAAGTTTAGTTTTACAAATTCAGATTCAAAACATTAAAAACTATAGCCAAATATTTTTCACAGGTCAGCTGACAATCCATCTTCCTGGAATACCCGAGACCTGAACCTGTCCTAAACAAAACAATCCCATGGTCCTGTATCGACCGCCCCATATAAATGAATGGAACTTGACATAAATTTGCTACCATACTGTTATAAGTGTCCTGTCTTGTGTATTTGAGGTTAATATGAGAAAGGGTGGCTGCTATCAGCACGTCCAGGAATCCCTACATATTCACAGTTGTAACCCAAGTCGCAGGACACAAAATAGCCGTTAGGAAAGCAGTTTGAAATTAGGAAGCAACGTCTGCGCCATTGGGTTTAGTGGGTCGCGATGAGAAAATTCCGAGCGTGTTGCTTGTCTTAAAGTTGATATAAAAAACAAGGCTGTATTAATATAACTAAATGTATATGTATGAAGTTGGTTTTTCACATTTAGACAGTTTATTATGTGTATTTTTACAGGACTTCCGTTTTAATTGGTAATGATGTCCAGTTCTCTCTAATAAATTACGAAGTATGTCTTTCTCAGTTCAGATGAGGTGAAAGAAAGAAAAAAGCAGTTGAAGAATTTTCAACAGTTTGGCATATTCCCTACACCAGTGAAATGTTGCTGTATACTGAGTCTACTGTTATGTACGCTTAGTGTAAAACATCACCACAGGTGTACAGGTTGATTACACAGGAATTTACAATCAGATGCACTTTTTTAAAGTGAGATTGTTGATAAGCACTTAACTCATTGAGGCAAATCCAAAAAGTAAATCAATATATTTAAAATATAAATGGATTTCACTTACATTACAATGAAGGCATATATAAAGTAATATATATCTATATATCTTAATAATGTTTGTAATATTCCTTATACAAGGCTTCCATTCAGTGAAGACATGTTTTTTCTTCATATAGCCTCATATTTAATGATCTTATGAATCTGGTTTCTGAATTTATTTTTATATGGTCATCATTTTTTTAAAGGCATTAGAGCACAGTCCATTTCTGTTGGAAATATTTTCAGTGTATACCAATTATACACAGTCACCTGATCCTCTGCTTCACAGATGGGGCCTACCTGGCAGTGGGATCCCACGACAACTTTGTTTACATCTATGTTTGAATTCAAGTTATTATTTTGAAAACAATAAATCGGTTTGTGGCTGCAGATTTTTAAAAATGGTGGTTGAAATAAAATGTGGCGAGTACTTGACTAATCAGAATTGTTCAGTGCTTGCGCCCCACCCCAAACGTTCCTGTACTTTTCGAAAGTAGTTTGGGGTAAAATAAAGTCCTCGGAACTTAATTTAGACCCTGGTTCCTGCGGTGGAACTAGGAACCTTTTGAGTTCCTCAAAAGGTTCCTAGTTCCTGGGGAAAGTTCCTGCGGTGGAAACGTGGCTTATGCATATATGTCTATGGTCTGGGTCCTGTGAGGCAGACTAGTAAAGAAGTAAAAAAAGGAATTATGTACACCAAGGAATTATGATTCCTTGGTGTACAACTACATCTGGGATTTAAGTGTCCACAGTTATGACTCAATGTTTGAATGTGGTCAATCATTGTCTGCTTTTCGGCGACATGATAGCGTATAATCTACGAGTGAGATTTCTACTCGGGAGACTTCGGTATGTTTAAAATGAGCCTCCTTGACCTTGCAGTGAGACCGGGCCTGATCCCATGGATCTGCAGCTTCATGACTGACCGCCGTCAAAAAGTGCGCTACCAGGGACATCTTTCTGATTGGGAATACCCCACGTGTGGAGTTGCACAGGGAACCATATTAGGGCCTGTAGTCTTTCTAGCACTGATTAACAGTGCCCTCCAGGACAGAATAGACGACTGGAAATATGTGGATGACATGACTCTGGCCCAGACGTGGAAGCTCCAACTACCCTGTACCCTCCAACAGACCCTGAATGGTCTTGATATCTGGGTAGAGGAGCACAATATGAAACTCAACCCAAAGAAATGTAAAGTTTTACATGTCACCCACATGAGGCATCCACCCGCCCTGCCGACTCTCTCCATTGATCAGAACATCCTGGAAGTCTGTGACACTGTCAAGGTCCTGGGGGTCACCATCCAGAGTAATTTGCGTTGGGACAGTCAGGTGGACCACATGCTGACCTCGGCGAACAGGAAGCTTTTTGCTCTGCGTCGCCTGAAGAAATTTGGTGTCCGAGACCCAGAACTGGTTTCCATCTACACAGGCTACGTACGCCCGGTGCTGGAGTATGCAGTCCCCGTCTGGCACAGTTCCCTGACTACAGACCAGGCTAAAAGGCTGGAAAGCACACAGAAACAGGCTTCTAAAATCATACTTGGCCAGAGGTACTCAGGGTACCCAGAGGCTCTCTGCACTCTCGGATTGTGCACTCTATCAGAGAGACGCACTCAACTGTGTCTTGGCTTTGCCAGAAAGCTGCTAAAGTCCAACTTCAGTGACTGGCTACCCCCCCTCAGGGAGGAGCTCACAGGTCGTCAGACAAGGAACTCAAACAAACTGGCCATCCCAAGATGTCGAACTGAGAGATACAGGAGATCACCAATCCCCTATATGTGCAGACTCCTAAATGACAGCGGATTTTAAATTTGGGATACGAGATTAGATCTCAGCTTAGATAATTGCAATATTTAAAATTTTTAGTCTACTTAGTATTGATGTTTTATTGTAACAGCATAATAATTCAGTGTTTTTAATGACAACTGTCTTTATGAAGCTGTAATAATGCTGAAAGGTCAACAAAATAAAATAAAAAAATTTTAATTAAAAAAATAAATTAAAAATAATCAAAAATATTCTCATTAGACATGAATACCTAAATTGTCATAAACTCATTGATCATTAGAAGCTATCAGTTGTATTCCATGAGAAACACCAGACTGATATATCGTAAATGCAGACAAGCAGGTGTGTCTCCAGAGATGACAACTCCCTTTTAAGGTGAACAAATGGTATCGCAGATGCGAGGGTAGGATGTCTCAGGGTCGCAGCATACCGAGACACTTCTAACACGAATTATAGACTGGGCCTACTGTAAGGCTACAGTCAATAATGTATATTTAACTAGTAATTAAAATATGCATTTTACATAATTTATACATTAAAACCCAAGCATTGGTCTGTTTCTACTGTCTCAGTAATGCTCTTGTGCCTTTATTTCGGAGATTGATGGTGATCAATGCCGGAGCTAAGCAACATGAGATCCTTTATGTTGATGAAGCAGGTTCAGCCTTGGCAAACATCAGTGCCGTGGCCAGAACCTGATTGGGCAGAGAGCTACGGGCGATGCGCCGGGACAGTGCGGAGCAAACATAACAACGCGTGCTGCCATTTTGAGGAGCTGAGCCAAATGCTCAGACGATGTTTGGGCCGATGTCAGTACCACAATGCTCTGGTCTGCAGCAGATCCCCAGAGTTCAGATTGATGCTTCTCCCACTCCTCTTTCCTAAAGCCAATAGAGGAGTTATTTTGGGACTGGAGGTGGAAGGTGTATGACCGGCGTTCGTGTGAGCAGGCTGCTCTCCTTCAGGCCTCTGTAACAAATGATCAACTATAATTCATACAAAATGGAGACAACACGAGTACAAGGTACCACCAATTTATTACAAACAAAAGACCTGATATATGTCTGACATAGGCAGTACATATGAGTTGTGAAGTGTAATGGAAATGCAGTGTGAATTTGTGCAGGTGTGAGCACAACGAGATCAGTGACCAGGTGCTGTGGGCAAAAGATAAACAACAACAGATATAGCACAGACTGCAGGGCCACAGACTGCCCGGTTACGAGGTGGCAAAGAGAAAAGAGAGAGACCATCAGCAAACAGTCTTATATTCCCCAGTCAGGGGTTAGCAATCCAGTAATGAGGCTGACTACTGTTGCTTCTGCACCTGTAAGCCACAAGAGAACAGATAACCCCCCAGCAGGGAAACAGACGGGCACAACCCCCCCAGCAGGGAAACAGAGGGGTACAACCCCCCCATCAGGGAAACAGAAGGGCCCAACCCCCCAGCAGGGAAACAGAGGGGTACAAACCCCCCAGAGGGAAACAGTGGAGGAGTGTGAGCACCCAGACTATGGGCAAAAGAAACAACCACCAGTTAGAAACAGAGGGCACAACCCCCAGCAGCAAAACAGAGGGACACAGCAACACTCTTCCCAGTAGGGTACAACAGAGGGCATACCCCCCCAAGCCACAAGCAACAGACAACCCCAGCAGGGACACAAGGGTACCCCCCAGCAGGGAAATAGAGGGGCACAACCCCCAGCAGCAAAACAGAGGGCACAACCCCCAGTAGGGAAACAGAGGGCACAACCCCCAGCAGAAAACAGAGGGGAAACCCCCCATGGGAAACAGAGGGGCCCAACCCCCCAGCAGGGAAACAGAGGGGCACAGAAGACTCTGGGTCATCACACCATGGATGGCGCAGGAGAGGTAGCAGGTTGTAGCAGTTTACTAAGGTGGTCTGGAAGGATGGATAGCATGGGAAAGTGAGGAGGACAGATCGCTCAGTGGGTCAGACTGGTGGAAGATACCACAAGCCAGGCTTAGCTACCTGATCAGGGCCAATTATGACACCCTGCCTTCTCCTCAGAGCCTGCGCTAATGGTTTGGTGCGGATGAGACCGTCCGCTCTGTGCTGCCCCCAAACGAGGCCTGTGGCACATTCTGTCATGAGACTCCCGTGAGACAGGCTCCAGCACAGGGACACAGAGCAGGCCTCCAGCACAGGGACACAGAGACGGCTCCAGCACAGGGACACAGAGCAGGCCTCCAGCACAGGGACACAGAGCAGGCCTCAGGCACGTTCTGTCAGGCAGTGATACGGCTCCAGTACAGGGGTGTTACAGATGGCGGCATGACCAGCTGCTGCAGAAGCTTCCGGAAATACTGACGACCAGCAGACAGGAGGCAAACAGAGATGCCTCTCCTGTGAAAGAGCATCAAACCCACTTTGTGAGGCAAGCAGAGGAGGAGGGGAGTAGTAAAGTTGGGAGTAGAGCCCTGGTTCCAGGCAGAGGGTGGAGCATGCGGTAGATCTCAATCCACACTCCATTTCCCAAATGAGATCAGCACAGCGTCCCTGTGGCCTAACATGGAGACGTGGTCCACTCGGCGAAGGTGGTGCTCCTTATTGGAGACGTGGTCCTCGGGCGAAGGTGGTGCTCCTTATATGGAGACGTGGTCCACTCGGGCGAAGGTGGGCTCCTTATATGGAGACGTGGTCTACTCGGACGAAGGTGGTGCTCCTTGGAGATGTTATGTGAGGGAGCGTTGGACTGTCTTCTGGGCGAAGGTGGGCTCCTTATATGGAGACTTGGTCCACTCGGGCGAAGGTGGTGCTCCTTATGGAGCTCACCCTCCCGTGGGAGGAGGGGGCAGAAGCAGCCTATGAGCAGAAATGGCTGAAGTACTCCGACCTGGCAGCGGAGTGTGAGAGTGTAAGGAGTGTAAGGAAGCCGGTTGGAGAGCAACAGTATATCCAGTGGAGTTGGGACTCTGTCAGTGCTTCACCATCTGGAGAACCCAGACATGACTGGAGCGAGGCTGAGGAGGTCGGGATGAGGGGGGGGATGAGTTAATACCCACTCCACCAAAAACAACAGCAGGCGGCGGCAGGGAGACGTCCCATCACTGCCTCTCCACCAGGAGATGTTCTGGGATTAAAGAGACATTAAGGATCGGTGGCTCCAGGCTAATGGCCCTGCAGTGTCTCTCTGGTGCTGCTGGAGCTGCAACAAACAGCAACACTCAGCAGAATGAGGTCTATCTGTGAATCCCAGCAGAATGATGAGCCCTGTGATGACATCACAGCCCAGCAGTGCCAGGACTGGGTAAGGCACTCAGAAAGAGTCAACCAGCACTGCTGTGGAAATGAAGGCATCAGACGGGATGTGGATGAAAATCTGTGGCCAAATACAGCAGGGAGACCAGATCACAGCATGATCAGGATCACAGCATTGCATTTATTTTCCTTTGTTTTGCTGAATAATACTGTAATATAATGTATTTATTTATTGTGTATGTTTATTGTGCCCCAAAATGC
>NW_026985888.1:0-9805 GCF_018555375.3 Anguilla rostrata
TTCTCCATTTTACATTACATTACATTACAGGCATTTAGCAGACGTTCTTATCCAGAGCGACGTACAAGAAGTGCATATATTACATATATATTCCAAGGTAATTTTGATCATGAGTGAGGGAAGAAATATAACAATGCTTGGGTTCATTAGCAATAGAGATGTTTGCTACACTGCCTTTTAAAAAACAAATATTTTTCTTCCAGATCCTCCTAAGAACACCTCAGTGTCAGTCAGTCCCTCTGGATCAGTGTTAGCGGGCAGCTCTGTGACTCTGACCTGCAGCAGTAATGCCAACCCAGCAGTGCAGAACTACACCTGGTATAAAGTGAATGGGACAGAGATAAACACTGTAGGAACTGGACAGAATCTCACCTTCAATGTGACTGAGTCCAGTGGCAGTGAACAGTACTACTGTGAAGCACAGAATGAACATGGCAAGGAGAACTCAACAACTGTACAGCTGAATGTGATATGTATGTTCAGTGCATCTATTATATAATTGTTTAAATCATATTATTGTTATATGTGTGCTACTGTGCTCTTTGTAACTGTGGATCCTGTGTTCAGACATGCCTCAGATCTCTGGTTCTGGGAGCTGCAGCAGAACTGAAGCAGAGATCAGCTGCTCCTGTGAGAGCCGTGGGAATCCCTCTCCCAGCATGGAGTGGCGTGTGTCTGGACTGCGGGTCACTAACTCTACTGAGAGAGTCATCAGGGAGGAGCAGCTGGGGAACACAGGCCTGAGGAGCTCCCTCACCATGCGCCAATCACAGGGAGACACGCCCACTCTCCTCTGCATCAGCACCAACACTCTCGGCAACTCCAGCCTCCAGCTCCACGTCCCGTTTCCACAGCAACACTCAGGTAAATGGAAGTACATTTCTTTTTTTTAACATATTTATACATCACACACTAATATACAGAGGTGCAGCTTTTGATGGTTTTATTTAAGGGTTTGTAAAAGTACTGATGATGACGCTGTAACTGTGCTAATATGTTTTCTTCTTTTCGTCCTGCAAGTGACATTATTATTATTATTTGATATCCCACTCAAAATGTATTTTGTTTCATTTTGTTTTTGGAATACATTAAGCTTTTGAACGGCAGGTTCTAGAACACAACAATTTTTATGTTCCACACAATTCCATTCTTCAAATCTGTTTTTCGGTATGTAACTGACATGTCCTTCATGCAGGTTTTCTCATTACCTCACTGCTGATTGGTGCAGCTGCCAGTGCTGGTGCCATGATGATGATATGCCTCATAATGCAGCACATTCTAAAGTAAGAGAAACTGGGGCCTATGAAGTCAGTGTCAGTGTAAAGGGAAATTTCACTGTAATTCCATGTTATTGTGTGATATTACTCAACCCCACTGCTGCGGTCATCATTTTTAAACTGAGCTCATGTAGATGTGTCCCTGTCCCACATCCAGAACATGCCTCTAAAACTCCACGTGTTGCTATGACACAAAGAGTGAATGTGGCAGATTTGCTCAGAAATTGAGAAGTATTTTCAGGAGAATGGAAATTCACGACCTGAAGAATCAAAATATTGTAACTGGCACTTTTCAAGCCAAACCATATTATCAGTGGACAAATCCATGTAAACAATCAGTATTCTGTATTGTGCAGAAGGGGAGGCAGTTCACACAGCAAGGAGTGTGTTCAGAAGTCCCACAGAGGGGCAGTCCCTCTGAGCACTTCTAACGTTTGTATCACATCACATGGTGTTTCAGGTTCAACTTGCCAATCAATCAGAATGCCCACCTCTAATAAGGTTGACAGGGTGAAAACATTTTATAGCCAATAAATTGGACCCCCCCCCCCCCAAACACACACACACAACAAAGCAAATCAGCAATTATGAACTATGGGCAATATTGATTCATTACTGATCAGTCATGTTAATAAAAAATATGAACATCAATAAAACGTTAACATTTGAACTCCAGCATAGCTTTAAAATTTGATGTTCATGGAAAGTTATTATTATTATTAATTACATTTATATAGCACTTTTCCAAATGCTCAAAGTGCTCACAGTGAAGGGGAACTCACCTCACCCACCACCAATGTGTAGCACCCACCTGGGTGATGCACGGCAGCCATTTTGCGCCAGAACGCTCACCACACATTAGCGAAGGTGGAGAGGGAGAGAACATTTTATTTAGCCAATTAAATCTGGGGATGATTTTTAGTGGCAAGGTTGCGAGTGCCAGATCTGGGATTTGGCCAGGGAACCCCCTACTCTTAGCGATAAGTGTCATGGGATCTTTAATGACCACAGAGAGTCAGGACCTCGGTTTAACGTCTCATCTGAAAGATGGCATCTCCTACAGCACAGAGTCCCCGTCACTGCACTGGGGCATTGGGGTTTTTTTATTTGTACCAGAGGGAAGATTGCCCCCTGCTGGCCCACCAACACCACTTCCAGCAGTGACTCCCTGGTGGTCTCCCATCCAAGTACTAACCAAGCCCACACCTGCTTAGCTTCAGCCATTTGGCAGGAGCAGAGTGCATGGAGGTATGGCTGCTGGCTCAAGTTCCCCTTTAACCTTGGGGTGGAATCTATCAAGGATATTTGATTCAATAAGATTGAAGGTCATATATTGGGAAGAAAACTGCAAAAGGGAACATACTTATGATTTGAGAGGGCGGGGTGGAGGGTGTGTTTGTGAATGATGTGTTGGTAATCCA
Source organism: Anguilla rostrata (assembly GCF_018555375.3). Classification (NCBI taxonomy): domain Eukaryota; kingdom Metazoa; phylum Chordata; class Actinopteri; order Anguilliformes; family Anguillidae; genus Anguilla; species Anguilla rostrata. The sequence continues at coordinate 2,699 of NW_026985888.1, forward strand.
ATCTGTAACTGAAATAACTTTAGAGGGATACGATGACTGTGTTTCTCCTAAAAGCAAACAGATGAGCTCCAACCCTAACCCAATCACAGAGTGTGTTGGTAACAACCAACAGAACAAAACAAATAGAGATTGGTGGATGCTTTCTGGCTACTTTGGTAACCCGAACCCTAAACCTAACCATCAGCTGAGGGAGGGACGCTCAGACCATTCCTATTTGGTTTTGATTTGTTGGTTTGTGCTACTTTGCAAAAGTGCTGCCCCCACATGATGGTGAAATGCAATTTCCAACGTACGGACAGTAGAAAAACAAGACTAAATGTTACACTGATCTCTGTAGTGATTATAATGAAAGTCAGGTGTGCATCAGCAGAATCTGTGTGCTATTCCCAGGAAGAAGAGACACATCCAGCGCTCTGGAAGTAGAATGAAGGACAGCGAAGGGATCATACTGACAGATGGGGTGAGTCTGAAACAAACACACACACACACACACACACACACACGCACACAGCATACACATACCTACACACACGCGCACACACATATACACACACGTACACATTCACCAGAGATCTTTCTTTCCACGTCTGAAAGCATATTCAGTATTCATAACGCCTTAGTGGAAATTGAGATGAGGGTACCAATAGTACTGGAATAATTATTAAAACATTAACTAAACAAGGCACCTAATGGTATGTATCTAAAAGTACACAAAGAGCTATAGCTGATCATCTATAAACCACAGACAGGTTTTATCTTTAACTGATTCTTATGTATAAGAAGCATTTTAAGTGCTTGCCATGGTATTTGCCAGGGAAATGTATGCCTAACAAATTTCTATTGGGGAGCTACACAGTGTTTTAATTCTAATAAGACATACCAAAAATAATTAGATAAAATATCACCAGTAAAATTGTAATATATGTATTGTTTCTTGTTTTGTAATGCTTATTATATAACCTTACATTTTTTGGCTAAACTTGTTATTACTGTTCCCTTACATATACCTGTCAGCTGAGGGAGAATGACATTTCAAAGATGTATACATTTTTGCTGGGGTTTGAGTATGTTCATTTTCAAACTTTCATCTGAGTGTATTCTTCTGATAATCCAGTCAGGATGGGAAACTGGTGGCACAGTCACTGCAGCTGTCTCTGTGCCTCAAACTTTTTCAAGAAAGAGGACAAGTGTAGTTTTCAAGAGCTCTGACAGAGATTGCGGTTTGATAATGTTACTGTACTCCACTTGAGCCAGGCTACTGCATTGGTGTGAAAGAGCAAGAGGAAATGCACGAGGGAGAGAAGGAGGAAGGAGGTTTTTGACCGAATATCAACAGTGTTAAGAAAGAGCAGAGAAAAAGAGAAATAACTAAATGTTGTCTCTGTATCCTAGCACAGTCATGTTTCGCCTATTATTTAATGATTAATTATGCAATGATATATTAGATAATAACTGTAACTGATACCTTTAAAAGTTTCACAAGCAACGAGCACTTTATAACACAGGTAACACTTTAACACCATAATTATTTCAGAATAATTTTATACAATGCAAAAAAATGTGTATGTATAAATATGAATAATAATAATAAAAGGAACACAAAAAATTGATTTCATACATGGATGAATTAATTAATATTTCAAAGAGCTTTAACTAATTTCTTTAATTTACAGAACAGATATCTGTTGACCTGTAAAAATGGCAGAATTAGTCAGTGTGAATGATATTTAAAATGTTGAAACTTCACGTTCTCATAGCTTTATCATTGGGTGAAAATGAAATGTTTCACAACAAGGTTTTGTTTTTTACATTCATTATGAATGCAAGAATGAATTAACACTGTGAAACAGGACAGTTTTCTTTTAGTTTTGTTTTCATAGGCATTGGGAGACATTATTTTTCTTAACTTTGTGAGTGAAGAATCTAAAAGATGACATCTCTTCCTTCTTCTCTGGCTGTTTCTCAACACAGTTTTTGCAGCTGCCCTGTCATTTTCTTCAAATGGCTGTGTCCCAATGTTGACGTTTCACAAATTCGCACCTTTCTTTTTCTTTTGACCTCTTGATCAGACAGCCGCTCAAGATGAGGAATCGATCTACGTCAACATGACCATGCTGTCGGGCGCGAGTGCGATGGAAAAGGGGGACGAGGGCGCCCTGCACTATGCCACCGTGGATTTCTCCAAACTTCCCGGCACGGGTGGGGAACACGGAACGGGCATCGTCCGGGGCACTTCCAAACGGACGCCTGACTACGCCATGATCCGACACAAATCCAGGGAAGAGAGAGAAGGAGCAGAGGAAGAAGGTCAGGAGGTGCAGGAGCAGATGGGGAAGGAGGGCCAAGCTGAGCTGGGGATTCAGCCGAGGCGAGGGGTGAGAAGGAGGAGGAGTCTTGGCCGAATCTGAGCCCACAGGCCTCCGTCAACCCTGAGCCCATGGAGGAGCCCACCTACGGGAACATCTGCCGCTCCAGGCCCACTAAAGCCGGGCACCCACCGCACGCGTATAGACCGCGAGCGCACTACGCGCGTATTACGCGCGTAACTGAAGCGTAGTTGAAGTACTGTTATTACAACGGCAGCGGGCGACGTCGTCTCCACCAGATGCGAACGCGTCGCGTACCGGCTGCGAAGCTCGCGCGACACAAGCGAACTGAAGCGTAGTTTTTCGCTTCTGTTCTATTTTTTCGGCTTGTCGCGCGTCACGATGGCCTGTTTATACACAGAAATATGCTCTAAAATGCTAGGTATACATGCTCTGATTTATATTTCATCCTTATATTACTGGGGGTGTGTCCCTAGTTGCCTCCCAGATATTTTATAAGCAGCTAAAAAAATACAAGCCTTTTCGTTTTGTAAAAATAAATAAATAAATAAATAACTGGAACCTGGGGAAAATGCAAACTTCGTTTCGCTGTTTTATTTTGCGGAGGGGGTGGGGTAAATTTGAAAATACACCACAGAAAGACGTAGCCTATTGAATGACGTAGAAGTGAATGCACCGAGCAGCGGTTTGTTAGCTCAAGTGTTGGAAGGTAGTTTTTAACCAACCATTGGTCAGCCTATTTGACTTCTCCGATGTCTTCGTTCGCCGTGCTTTCAAAAAGGGCTTGTTAATAAAAATCAGATAATCCACAGAGCTTTAAAAAAAAATAAGATTATTTAGTGGTCTTGCCGATGAAAATGCACCTATTTTATAAATGAAGTTGTAAGCAAGCCTTTATTGCACTTCAAAGCTTCCGGTGTTCATGGCGTTGTGGTGTTCATATCCCTTCAAGATTAAACTGTTACTGTCTTTTTCATGATTAGCTGATTTTACTAAATCTGATCCTATAAATGTTTTGACGTGAATGACAAGACAACACGGGAATTCCCAATGGTTGATTACGGATTATTTATTATTATTATGATTATTACATATTCTTCATGAAATTGGCACGCTTGTTAACCAAGCAAATAAATTAATACAGTTTGAGATTGATTGTTATGCAGGCTACGTTGCGATTTAAGTTTATGGTAATTATTGAAAGCGTTTACTTTCTCACGTATTTACGAGTTAAGGAAATATTACCAAATTAACACACTGAAAAAGGTCTCTCACCAAAGTATTCACTTAACCCATAATCAACAGTCGTGAACAAACGTGAAATACACGATGTAAGCCCACTGCAGACTGCGAGATCTACTAGGAATATAGAGCTTTAAGCAAGCCTTTGCGCGACACAAACGGAACCGGTGGAGACACGCTACGCGCCACGTCGTGCTGCTTCGCCGTGCTGCTTACGCGACGCATACGCGACGCGTGCGGTGGGTGCCCGGCGTAAGAGGGCACGGCAGGGACTGCAGCAGCCGCCCGGAAACCCTGCTGCAGAGGAGGAGCAGGAGGAGCAGCGCCAGGAGGAGAACTCAGCAGGAGGCCAGGAGGACATTTACGTGGACGTCATGAGCTCCCTGACGGAGGGCTACGGAAAGGGAACAGAGGAGAGTGAGTACGTCGAGGTCAGGAAGCCCAAATAAGTCACCATGGAGACAGGCCAACTCATCACACCACACTGCACTCTCATAATGCCAGGTTTTACTTTACAGCACGATACATAACGTTCGTTATGTTGCAGTACAGATGTTACATTACGGTGTCATACTGTAGTACAGTAACTTATGGGGTCCCAAATGCAACATAAAACTATTATTTTACCATGCATTTTCTTCTGCATTTAACTGAAATATCCCTATTTCTCTCAGATTTAATGGAAAAAGTCTTACATTTATTGTCTTTGAATTGACAGGTGTAAATATTTAATGTGGTGTCTGAAAATGATATAAATGAGTTAAATGTTTTATTAATAAGGGGTTTTTTTTATTTTTACATTTTGCTAAATCTATAACAATTTTGCTAAATCATTTAATTAATTGTATGAGATATTTAGCTGAAGATTTTGCTTAACGTACAAAACCTTTTGTTAAATGAATAAATATTTAATTAAATTTAAAATAAAACATTTTTGCAAAATGAATGTAACATTGACTAAATGTATGAAACATTCAGCTAAATATTTAGCTGAATGTATAACACCCTTGTCAGATGAGGGTGCGGGAATGGACCCAAGCGCAGAGTGTGGGAAAAACTCAAAACTCCAAAAGGAGGCAAAACAAAGACTTTACTTAAGGGGAACAAAGGGAACAGAAAGCCTCGCAAGGCGGCTATTACAAACAAAGAAAAAACTCCAAAAAACGCGGGAAAACAAAAATACAAAAATCCCAAAAAAACATAGAGAACAGAGCAGGCAAGGAACAGGCAACAGGCAACGAGGAGGCAAGGAACAGGCAACAGGCAACGGACAGGCAAGGAACAGGCAACAAGCAAGCAAAGATCCAGCACCTGAGTCAGGGAAAAGGGAGACTTAAATAGACACGACGCAGAAGAGACACAGGAGGGCATAATGAACAATCAGGCCATAGAGAGGGAAGGGAACACGAGACAATAAGCAACTAATAATGGGATAATTGAAAACAATAAAACAATTAAACAAGACACAAAGCAGAGGTGCCGCCATCTGGCGGCCCAACCAGGAGTAACAGGGGGAAGACACAGAACCCTGACAACCCTTTAATGTAAAAAACTTATAGCTAAATATTTAACTAAATGTATAAAACATTTAGCTAAACATACGAGACTTTCAGCTGAATGTATAAAACATGAAATATTTGAAGTATGAAATATTTGCTGACTATTTGAAACATTTATAATGGTATAAAACATTTTGCTAAATGTATGCAACCTCCACAGCCCGCCTTACAGTGGTTTACCAAAAGAAACATTCACCTTGCTGTGGACAAATTTTGGGAAGTTAATTTTTGTGATGACTAAACACAACTAACTTTGCGTCAAGAGGTTCCCAGACGAGCCTCCGGTCTCTGGCTCTGGGTGTAACGGTGGTGGTGGTGGTGAACCCAATAGCATAGAAAGGCCGCTGGAGACATGGATGGAGTTGCAAAAAAAAAATAGCAGAGACTTTAATCAGGAGATTAGTGTACAGAAAACTAAGGGAGCTACTCCAGGAAATACGAAATACTCCAGGCTGTGAATAACGCTCAGAGAGCACCCAATCAGAAGCCAGCACAGAGCAGCAGGCTAATGGGCTCAAGACAGAGTGAGGAGCAAAGCAACTAAGGCAGAATAAGTGTTGTGATTCATTAACTCTCAAATCGCTATCAGGTGAACGCACAATCTCATAATCAGAGTGATGGTTATGTCGCCCTCTGGTGACCAGCAGGAGGAGGTGCAGCTTGAATCCTCACAGTGGGAGATGAGTTGTTCCTGTTGGGGCAATGGGAATCCCTCTCCCAGCATGGAGCAGCCGATACTTGTGTCTGTTTCTTAATGTCTTTCTTCAGGTCATCGCCGGAACGTGCAGCAACAATGCCACGCTCAGGGTGTGCTCGCATTGGTCAGCACTCCAATAGTAAACAGAGATGAACATTGAACATTGGCATATCCGCCATTTCAAAAACCAGCCTCAGTGCCATTTCACAGGCTTGCCAACTACTGATTTTGATGTTGTTATGCTACACCCTTCCAATGCTGTGGAAACCCCCCTACAAATTAGCATTAGCGGATCCAGACCCCTCATTCTCTTGATCATTTTGAGGATTGTGTACCTTTTACACTTTTCACTATTTTAGATGAAGATTATAGTTCTCCCTCAGCCACAGAAAAGAGAAGGGAGCTAGCCTGGGGGGAAAAGTGCTATATAGAGTTAATTCATACATTTCTCTAACTGTGTGGTCACTGTCTTGTTTGCTAAATAAAGTATTCAAGTTGTTTGTTCATTTTTCTTTTTTTGATAAGCCAACTCATTTCAGCATTTAATAAAATGGAGGTATGCCTAAGTAGTCTACAGTTTTCCTTGCGTCCTGTTTGCCTTGCATGTTGTTAAAAGAATGAAGACCAACCTGGAGATCACTTGCTTCAAATAAAAAGAAATTCAAAAACTGAGCCCGAAAGAACATTATTAGAGTTCACCAGTTCAAAGTGAGCACCAGACACATTGGACATATTATTATTTTTTTTTTTTTTTTAAAGAAATTCAAAAACTGAGCCGAAAGAACATTATTAGAGTTAACCTTCAAAGTGACACCAGGACAACAGACAGGTATCCAAAATGGTATCCCAGGGGAAGGAATCCTTATCCAGGTGGGATCACACCCTATACAGCGAATAAAGGGACTAAATGAGAGTTAGGGTAGGACTGGAGAAAATGGGGTCAAGCACCCTCTAGAATCCACTGGGCAGACAAAGTAGTAGGGCTAGGCAAGAAATTAAAATGAGGTCAAACAAGCATCATCAACTAAATGATCACAATCCAAAAGTACAGAGCAAATTCGAAGAGTCCGGTAAAGTGGCAAACCACGCCTTTTTAAAAGTGAGTAACCGGAGACAGACGGTCAATCTGATGATGAACCAGAGGGAAATCAATCAGACCCTCACACGTTCAGCAGAGACAAACAAAACGGAACACAAATGTTTTTATGACTGATGTCATAACAACATTGTAAAGCCTATGTAGCATTGTTATAAACCTGGTGTAACGACTGTTATTACCTTT